>NW_026089624.1:23207967-23238147 GCF_024586455.1 Bactrocera neohumeralis | reverse complement strand
TTTCAATAGGAATAGTTATGGACGAATGTGAAGAAATCCAAACTTCGATAATTAATCTTCTAATTGACATAAATCATGTTCGCATAAATCCAAACTATTAAAACCTTCACCCAACAATAAAGAAATTGAATTTAATTAGATACAAACTACACCACACAAATTAATACTACCTGGAAGGCAATCAGGTAATAGATTAAAAGAAATTTATAAATCGATGACTGCTAAAGGTTTAATTGTTGATTCACGACTAGTCATAAACATAGAAATTCCCATTAATATCATGAACCGTCAAACGTACATATAAATTAAATCTACTTCAATAAAATACAAAAGAATATGATTATTCAGAAAAAAAGGCAGAATATTTAATATACAAGTTTGATTTAAATCAATATTCACTTATAAAACCAAGTAGATCTAGATAAATGTTCTACCCAACTCGAAATCATTACAATGTCCTGGAATTTAGCTTGAAATCAGCGACGGATAATATGTGAAGTAGCAGCTTTAAAACAATTAGAAAATGAAGCATGTGATTTCAAACCTTCTACAAATGAAAACGTTTGGATAAAATTATCTTCTCAAAATCGGGGGCTTTACAAAATATTTAGCAAAGCAATGATATATCTAGAATGTGATAACACTGTGGAACATTTTTGGGATTATTGTCTGGGGGGTGAGAAATTCCAAGTCAGGGTGATGGTACTAGGCCAGTATAGTAAAACCCACAAAGGGTTTGGCGTTCGTATGTGTCAGTTTTTTTTTATGACCTTTTAAATTTATAAAGTATGTACAGTCCACTAAATGTCAAGTGCAATGGTAAGCAAAAAAATTGTAATATGAGACTTACTCATAAAAATGTGAAAATCATTGCATATAAAAGAAAACTCATAAAATAGAGTATATAGTTCATAATACTAATATTACTATACAAAACATACATACTCCAAACATTAATGCACATAAGCAACAGATAAGAAAGTATCAAGCGTATGTACGTATGTGTATAAGTGCGTTAGATGCACTAATCTAAATAGCTGTAAAATATCAATGCGTTGGTATCTGAAAAATGCAATAAAAATAAAATACATATTTACACATGTGTATGTACACTAAGCATATACACATATACATATGTACCTAGTTAAGAGATTGGAATTAAGAAATGTATTGACGAAACAAATTTAAATAAAGAATTTCAGAGTCAAACGTGAACTCTCACAGTACGGATTAAAAAGAACTGTTTTTCTGTACACTGATTATTTGACAGCGATGGAGATCAGGGAATTTCGAACAGCTGATATCAGAAAATGCGGGATACCAGAAATAAACCGCTATAATTAACTGACAAAATCAGTGTGAAATGAAATTTCATTAAACTGTCCGAACATAAATTTTTATATAAATTGGTTAATGATTTTGCATTTTAACATTTATATATGCATTTTCAAGTGTTTAATTTAGCGAAAGTTTCAATAATAAAGAAGTTTGTGGTCAGAATTTATATGTAATTTATATTTTAAGTTATAGCAATTAAATATATGTATATATGTATTGAAAACATTTCTCTTGAATATGCGATGTTTTTATGAATTGTTTTATTTTTCTGTTTATTACTTATTTTAAATAGTTACATTATATAATCTAATATTTTTCAGCAGTGGCATCTGTAAATCTTAGTTTTTGCGCGACGTTAATGCACCGTCACATACTGGTGCACCGTATTCGCCTGATTTAAGTCCGTGTGACTTCTGGATATTCGGCAAATATCAAACGATCGCTCCGGGGAAACTATTTTGAGTCTATTGAAGATATTGAACTTGAATCTGTACGCGCATTGTAAGCTATTCTGGAAATTGACTTTAACAATTGTTTCGATGATTGAAAAAAATGTTGCAACGAGTGTATTGGGTCCAAGGGAGATTTCTTTGAAGGGGACGACATAGATTTTAAAAAATTAATTGAGATTTGTACATTTACGAACAAAGTCTTACTATATTTTGCCCACAGTGGTGGGACACATACATATTATAATACAATCATTGGCACTTCTATCACTCTACGCCAACCTGACCAAACCCCAAAATTCGTTCCAACTGTCCAAATGACACTCCAGTCCAAGAAAATTGTTTGTTTGCTCAAGTAATTTTCAGCCATCGTCACAATTTTTTCAATATAATTAAACCACACCACTCAACGTTAGGCCATAGTCCTACAAACATAAAAATATTAATCTTCAGTGAAGCGCGGTTGACCTTTTCTTTGCAATCAAAATAATCCGCTATATGAAAATAAAAAGGACAGCAGAGAGCAGCAAAGTAACACATAGCAAAAAAATGTATCAAATTATTTATTGAGAAGCCTTAAAAAAGAACAGAAAGATAAATAAGGTCTGAAATGAAAGAACATCCAAATACGAACTCTCTCGACGCAAGCAAATACACATCTTGCTGGCTTCGGTCTGCCTTTTTCTTATAATCGTTTCTATCTTCTCTGCTTCAAATCATTTTATATGTATAATTTGTATATGAAATATTTATGTCTCCAACGTAGTCTTAAATGCTGAACACATAGAGCGCGACAGACTGCAAGCGACATCTGTCACATATTAAAATACACACGTTCTTAATGGGCACAATTATTTAAACACCTGCACGACTACAGGACTGCAGGCCGACAGTTGTCGCTCTCGCTAACTTCAAAATATTTTTATATTTGCCAGCGACAGTAGGACGACAGTAGAGTTGACAGTAGAGAGAAGTGATGCCACTAATATGTAAAATGTAAAATTATTCAAAGCTCTAAAAAACCTGACGTTATTTTACAAATAAAGGCATAAAATAGCTCTGTTATATCATTTGTAATAATAATTGATAATTTAAAACAAATATGTAAATTTACCTATTTACTTATTTTTTGCATAAAAAATTTCACATTGAACAAAATATTAAAATTTCATTGAAGTGAAAGGTATTAGTATGACCACAACGAAATTGTGTACATGCAAAATGGATAACTGCGTTGTTTTGTGTACATCCCGGCCATTGCTATGTCGCTGCCTTCTTACAAATGTTCATGTAGAAGGATTCACGACGCCATTTACAGTTCACTGTCGTGCTGCCATGTCGTGTCGCGTTCAATGTGTTCAGCACTTTAGTAACCTCAACCACCACACTTCTGCCGACATTGCACCTAAAGAGGACAACGGGAGTGCGGGGGCAAAAAAAAACAAATAAAAAAGTATGGAATGGGATGTGAATATGGCACAAAAGTAAAATTCCAATTTTGATTTTAAGAAAATAACTGCCCATTCAATTTTTAATTTTTTTATTATTCTCGCTAAACTTGTCCAAATTCTCCTTGTCACACCCCGGACATTACAATTTCGCGCATTGTTTTTTCCATTTGTTATGCATGTTTGTACTTGTATGTACTGCACGGGAGTGGGTGGTTAGTGCGCTATATTTATGTTTCTTCTTAAGTGGAATATGTATAAATAGATAGTTGAATTGCTGCACGAAAGGGTGTAACTGGGGTTGGAACACTTTTGATTGACCGATCTGCCTTGCATAGGAGGTTAATTGTGCTTGTTTCGAGACATCGTATTATACATATTGTAACTACAAAAATTCAGGTGCATTTAGTACTTTAGCCGATTAATCAAATAAGTGAAACTAATATGAATAAAGCTTATTTAACGCATTGAGGGACAGTAGGTATAAGATAAGTTCGAAAATTTACATTGTATTATTTTAAAATTTATTGAATACTAGGGGTTCCGACCACACGTTGCTGTGGTATACATGTCATACTATTGCATATAATAAACTGTTCAATATAGTGAAAATTTTTATTACGAAAAAAGGCGAAAACGTTTTTGTCGGTATAAGAATCCAAGGGATTGTACTTGAGGTTTAATTTTGAATATGTTCATACAAATAAATTTCATTGGAAAAAGTAATGAAATAAAGGCAACTTTTTCAATGTCCGGTAACCAACGTTTCTCTCCAGTTAATGGAGATGTCCGCTTAGTAGAGGTACATTTAATAGAGCTTTCACTGTATTTTTTTTTATTTATGAGTTGTTTTTACTATCCTATCTTCTAAGTTGGTTCGAACACAGTGCGCTAAATTTTACTAAAATTGGTTCAATAGTATAGCTGTCCATAGCGGACAAACAACGTGACACGTACTTTTTATATAATTATAAATTATTATAAAGATTAGAACCGTGCGATAATAGCGGTCTCTAGACATTTACTAATTGGACAAGCAATAGTTTTATACCCAATTGATAAGGCTAATGACTCGAATAAGCAATTTTTTATTGCAACAAATTATTTATGTGAGTTTTACACGAATTGTTAGTTTATAAGCAAACCCAAAAATAAAAAATGTCGCACTACTCTCTACCAGGGATTAATTTAATTAATATTTTAAATAAATTTTATTTTATTTTAGTATCCCAATGCCGAAAATATTATTAAATACGAGTTTGTTAAATTTTTTTTTAATCCAAAACATATAATCTCTTTATGTACATTAGGGTGCTTTTTTTGGAAGTATTCATTTTTTTCAGTCCCATCTTGAAATTTCCATGGAAATACCCCAAAAAAAATTCCCAGAAAATTTGAGCCCTTAATATTAACATTTAGGACTGGATCAAGGCATGTAAAAAATTTCTATTCCAAATAGAAACACGACAATCGTAATTTTTTATCTTTAAATTTGTATAGCTCAGAGGCATTTTATGGCATCTCTTTATTTCTTATAATTGTTCACTCTACAAAAGTGCCCATTGCGACAAAGTCGAAACTCACACCGGCGAGGTAGTACGGCGCTCTAAACCTGATTTTTCCATGAAATTCGCATTTTTTTGTATATATCTCGTAATCAGGTTTAGAGCGCCATACTACCTCGCCGGTGTGAGTCTCGACTTTGTCGCAATGGTATTTCCAAGAAAATTTCATGATGGGACTGAAAAAAAATTAATAGTTAAAAACACACCCTAATGTACATACATATTTACAAATAAGTTGCTGTTCGTTAGTCTCGCTTAATCTGATAACTGATCGTATTGATATGGCAGATTTGCGTTCTAGAGTGAATTACAATGCAGTGGTCAAGTATAGAATGGAACGAGTTCGGGCACATAGGTCACAACTGTAGCGTGCACCGAAAAATAAAATTGATGGATACTGCAGGCGCAATACTCTAGTGAACCTGGAACGAGGATCACTCTCTTACGATCCAGGAAATAGATTTTAGTGCGGACAAATCTGTATCAATTGAGGAAATGTCAATAATTTTTTAACACTGTAAAACTTCAATATACAGCGATGAGTTTGCATGATTATGGTGTACTGGTGGTAAAATAAAATTACCACAATTGGTCCCACCTCTTGATTCATTGGACTAACTAGGTTTTGGGATTGAAATTAACTCTAAACACTTTTTTCCAACATCTAAAAATACAATAATTGCGTTTAAATGATGTTTTTTTTGTACAACGCATATTGTGTAGAACTGTTTAATCCCCCTTTCGAGCTAATATATCACTACTGTTTTCTACTGCCTTCCTGGGCATTTTTAAAATAAGTTTTGTAAGTCTTTAATAAGGCTATAGTTTCCTATTCGTTTAGCTATTATTATGCCGATAAATACGACAAATCTCTAGACCAAACATCGTCCATGACACCAAGGTAATGTCTCTGTGTTTGCTAATATTTTTGATAAAAATATACTCCTAAAGTAAACGGGAGTCAAAACCGCAAAGAAAAATATTGTGGTGGCACACCGATCTTCATATGTTCGATGTACCGTGCGCATGCATTAAGTATCGTTTGCACCCTTTTTCATAACTTTTTTTAGTTCATTATTGTTTCCAATCCTTTTTCCCATATGCGTGTATACGGATAGATAGTATGCGTGCACGCATGCTCGTACATAAGCCGTTGCCTGCAGTTTGATCAGGTTTTTTATTTACTCTTATACTACTTGGGTGACTTTTACATGAATTGTGAAACGTATGTGTGTGTTGTGAAAACTGTGACACAAGTACATACATACATATATGTATAAGTACATACAGATGTGCCTGTACGAGTGTTTTTGAATGAATTTCGGTTACAACTGTTTTTATTTTGGCATAAAATGTCTTTGAACACATTATCTTTTTGTTATTATTTTCATTATTACTATTATTTTAACCCTTTTTCGTGCAATACTGCATTTAAGTGGCGTTTAGCGACAATCGCGTGCAGGAACATTTTAGTTTCGCAAGACATTTTATGGACTGATGTAAAAGAATAAAAAAGTATACATCTATATACATAAGTATGTATATGTAAGAGTCTATATTCGATCTTTTTTTCTTCGTTTCATACCACCATCCACAAGTTTGCACGTTATGCATGCGTGAACCGTCATAGTTAGTCGATTTTATCGCAATGGGTTCTTGAGTTACAGCAACCTATGAAAAAGGACCATTAGAGTAAGTAATCAACAGAGATTAGATCGCCCAAGTCCATATCTATTAAAGCCTTAAGAATTGTGGTATCCAATCTAGTAGTATACTTTCTGAGTAGAATCATAATCATAATCTAAAGGTCAATTTCAAAACTTTTTCAGATAAAATTACGCAGCACTAATAATTGAAAGGGCTGCAAAAAGTGCTTTTTCAATGTGCGTTCCTTTGAACACAAATTCAATTACTGTATATGTTATAAAGATCAAAAGTAAAATTTAATTTCAATTACAGAAAAATTCATCAAATTACACAATTTTTGAAGACTACCCTGTTGGACAAATTTTGTACTAGTTTTTCTAGCACTTTTGGCCTTATATCGCTCGTTATATTGGTGTACAACATTAACACTTGGTTTAATACACCCTATTTATTTACATATACATATACTAGTCTAAACCCGCGGCTTCGCACGCTCCTTGTTGTCAAGGATATCATTAAATATGATAACAAGATAATGGAATAGTTAAATAAGCAATCTACATTTTTTATTGACTTCGTAAATCAATTAATTTCTGAATTTCGACGTTGGGATTTCTAAAATGTATTTAATTTTTTAATTGTAATGTGTAAGTTTGCCGATCAGTGCTCTAGTGTATTTAAGATAATAGCTTTGTGGGTCTTTGGTTTAAAAAAGAGGAACACAAAGTGCAAAAAATTTAATTCAAATGTTAATTTTTTATTAGACCTTGATCTAAACCTCATATTTCTAATATAATCCATCGGTTGACGTTTTTCACATCAACTAAATATAATAAAATCTTTGGTTGTGTTTATCTCACATATAGATATGCATGTATGTACTTTAGGGTCCTTTTTTTTTGAACTATTAATTTTTTTCAATCCCGTCACGAAATTTCCTTGGAAATACCCTAAAAAAAAATCCCTGAAAATTTTAGCCCTTAATATTAACATTAAGGACTGGAACAAGGCATGTAAAAATTTTCCATTGAAAATACACGACAATCGTGATTTTTTATTTTTAAATTCCTACAGATCAGAGGTGTTTTATGGCATCGCTTTGACTTTAGACGCATATTTCTTAGAATTGTTCACTCTACAAAAGTGCCTAGTGCAAAAAAGTTGTAACTCACACCGGCGAGGTAGTACGGGGCTCTAAACCTGATTTTTATATGAAATTCGCATTTTTTTTCTCGTAAATGACAAGAGCTATAGCAGTGACGTAGCTAGGGGGGCGCAGGGGGCCGTCGCCCCGGGCGCAACGTCTTGGGGGCGGCAAAACGATCTTTGCAGTTTTTTTAATATTCAGAAAAATACTTCAACAAATTTGTATACAAAATTTATTATAAAAGATAAAGAGTTGCACACTCACAATGTAATAGTCTGAATAACAATGAAAAATATTAATTGTTACTCGAATACACTTCAGTCTTTGAATTTTTCTTATATCTTTTCGCTTATATCTTTCTTAAAAATAGTGATAGAACTTAAAGATGCACTTTTCTAGCTTTGATCGCTGCAAAATCACATATCATATCATTGTAAGTAATATTAAAAAATATTATCTTCTGAATTAAGTAGAGGATTATCATCTTCATTGTCCGTGCCTATCACGTCTGAACTATTTTTCTAGGTTTCGTAACTCTTTTGCAATTCTAAACAAAATTAGAAAGAAATATTAAAATAAACGTAACGAATAAAAGGATAATATTCATATTCATATTATTCTACATATAATTTTTAAAACAACATTAAAAAGTACGTTCCTCAAAAGTTTGCTTTGAGAAATTTGACAAAATCATAAGTAGGTCAAATGCTCTAAAATAGTCGAGAATAGGCAATGTTTCATTTAAGGCAGATTGTTCAAGAAAATTCATGTTGTTTCAAATAATTTTGTATCAAAATTTAATCGGATTGACGCTATGATTAGTTATAAAATGAGAATCTAACCAATCGTATAGAATCACTTGGAAATATTTATTTTTTGTATTATATTTGAACATCTATCCAACTAGTGTGTCATCATGTTAAAAATCAAGCCTACAGAACAATCTAGCAGTGTCGTTCTTACCAATTTCATCTGCATCCTTATTGTATTCATTGTAAGTTTCTGCTGATGAAATCGAGTCGTCGACTAAGCAGGCCACACCTAGCGCAGTCGTTCCCTTGATGATAAAAGCTTCTATGAAATTTTTAGATTTTTCGATACTTTACGCTTTTTCATCTTCCGAAACTGCGCGCCACTGGGTTTGTCTCGTTTCATTTTGCTATATTTGAAGATAAGTTTTAACTAAAGTCATAAAAAATAACAGCTTCTTTGTTATAATATACTGATTGTTGTAATATACTGATTATAATGCAAATGATTTAAATTATCTACTATAGTAACAAGTATATACACTATAGTAACAAATGTTTGAATCAGTAACGACTTTTGAGCTCAAGGTAGTACGAGCAGGGATTCGTTTTTTGAATGATTTTTTTTCCATTTTCAAGAAACATTTGTAACAGTATCTTTATTTTTACTCTGTCATCGCGACGTGTCACTCTCACAGTTACCCAATGCTTTGAATATAACAAATACTTTTATTTCTCCAAATTTTCAAAAATGGTATTTAAAAACTTCAATTCGGGAAAAAATTCCTACAAATTGTGTCAAAAGTGAACAATATATAGGGCGAAAATGGGTTATTCCTATGGCTTTTAATAAGATGTCTGGTAAATTTACTATCAAAAAAAACCGTATTGTGAGAATTTTGGAACTTCAGAATTAGCGTGGCTTCTAGTTCCTAAATTTTATACTATATACTTAATATCGAAGATATAAACTTGTAGGTAGATAGATAAAGGGAGGCGGCAGAACATCCTTGGCCCCAGGCCCGAAGTTGTAGCTACGCCACTGAGCTATAGAAAAAATGTTCATGACAAACTTGTAGGAAATTTTATTTGCTACAAAAAAAGATCCGAGGTCGAAATCGCTATCATTAATACTTCTCGAGATATTCTTTTTAATGGGGCTTTATAGAATTTTCATAGATGGTATGTAATAAAAACAATCGGAAATCAATAAATTTGTAATATGACACCATTTCCTTTGCTATTGCAAAAAATAATGCAAGTGATACAAAACAAAATCACTTTGTACACAATATTTCCTAGAATCTGAATAACTTATTAAGCTATGAGGTTATTAACTTTAGTCAGCATTTATGTAAATATGATTTTAATCAAATGCATATTTTAGTAGAAAACATATGTAATAAGTAAAATAAGTAATTATGATTGGTAAGCAATAACACATTGTAATATTAACTTAAATCATTATAAGTTATAAATTGAAAATTTAGACTAATTTAACCATCCAAACCAACTGTTATCTCTTTATGTTTTAATTCGGTTATAACTTTTTAAAAACGCTCGAACGCGAACTCAAAATAAAATTGGCGCAGTCGGTAGAATCCTTAAAGAGTGAAACAAACTAATCAGAATCCAGTTATACGAACCGTGTTCGGAAAAAAAACAGACGTGACCGAAAGGAAAGTCGTTAAACCCTTTTATATAACCCCCAATATAATTCTGCGATTCTGTAGCCAGCTCAGGAGTTGACCAGACCCTCCAGAATATAATAAAATAATAAAAACAACAATTTTTTTTCTAACTGTTTACAAAAATAGACACCACCGAAGGTGTACATTTTGAAAGTGAAACTCAGTTTTTATAAAGGTGTGCAATGAATACTAGCAAAGTTGACACCCCACTGTATGTATGTATATATACATATATAAACATACATATACATTTATGTACATATAGAAATAAATAAAAGGATTATCAAAGTGGACACCACAGTGCAGTGCAGTGAACACTTAAATCTACAAAAACATCAAAAACGGCAAGAAAAAAAGCGACGGAGTATTTACGACCAGAGGAGAAAAATGGAGGAGCAGACTTAGATGGTAGCAGTGAATTTGGTAGAGGAACTTGCCGGCAGGGAGCAGCAACTAGAACAAATGCGGCAAGCCTACCTTGAATTGAGAAACAAAACAGAATAAAGTAATAGCAGCAGGCATGCCTTACTGAGAACCGTTAACGATCTGCCCATCTTTACGCGAACAGAAGTAATTACAATCAACTCTTTCCTCAGTAGCACTGAGTACCTACATACTATCAACTATCCATAACAGCGACCTGCAGAAAGCACTAACGAGAACAATCTTCTTTCGGTCAATACAAGGAGAAGCAAAAATCACACAACCAGATAATTGCTAGCTAATTAACCGTCCGGTCAATGACCGGGTACCCGGGTATCCATTTTAATCTACATGCCAATTTTTCTTAACTCCTCCTCAAAAAAAATTTATGGCCGCCTGGATCCCCAAAATTAAAGTTATTTTACACCCATTTTCCGTCAAAATTTTTTAGAATCAATTATTTAATAAAAGTTATTAACTGTCAAATATAATATATATATAATGACGGGTTTACACATACTTAAGAGATTATTTATCAAAGTATTCAGATAATTATATTTTTTAATTAATAATAGACAATAAAGTTTACAATTTCTTTTATTTTAACAATAATTCTTATTATAAACACTAATAAAAAATAGTTAGTAAGAACAAAATAACTCCGTTTATATTTATTTTAGTAATATTATTTTCTATTTTTTTACTATTTGTTTATTTATATTGTTTTATTTATTATGTTACAGTGCTATATAAGAATTAAAGTATATTAAATTATTCTGTACATCCTTCACATGTCGTGGTGTTCATCACGTATAGGTTTCTCACATACTGAACCTAATTTTGCTAGTTTTGCGACGTTTTATGAATTCACTTTGAAGACATTCATAGCGTACACCAGTAATCTTTTTCCTTCCAGTTGAATCGCAAAGAAGAGATTCAATCACCACTTTCGTTGAGAAACGCCTCATAATTTGTGCATTTTTTAACAAGCATTTTATTATTCTCATAATACAGAATATACATATGCTGAAAGGCAGGCAATATTGAAAATATTGTAAAAAATGCTAGAAGCCATCGTTGAGTTGATCTTTTTGTAGTAGTATATCTACCAATCATTTTATCCATCGTCTCTACTCCAGCTTTGGACCAGTTATAAAACTCGATGATTTCTGGTTTTTTCTTTTCACTATCACTAAATTTTGCTTCGTGATGCATTGATGATAGCACAATTATTACCTTGTTGTTTTTTTTGGCACATAACTACATAGGGTTACTTTTTTATGAAAGCCAAACACAGTGGATAATTCTTCTCGAGTTTTTGAAACAGCTATTGCTGGTCGAAGGTATGCTTTATTTTTCTTCAGAGTAAGAACAATCGTGAAGTTCCAAGATAGTAAAAATTTTGCTAATGGAAGAGTTGTGAAGAAATTATCCATTGTAATGTTTCTACCGGATCCTTTGTATGGTGCCACCAAGTCTTTAACAACTCTTTCACCAACATTTTTCTCACGACCATCTTTCGATTTCCCACTGTAAAGCTGTCCAATAAGTGGATACGAATTTTCAGCATCACATATCCACCATACTTTAATTCCATATTTAGCTGGCATTGATGGAATGTATTGAGTGAATCTAGTTCGACCTCAGTATGGATAAAGTTGCTCGTCGATTGTTTGGTATTCTGTTGGTTTATAATGTTTTGCTAAATTACTATTTAACATTGGCCAAATGTCTCGTATTGGAGTAGCTTTATCACTTTCTAAGCGCTGAGCTCTAGTATTGACATCGTCAAATCGAATAAAACGAATAATATTCCAGAAGCGATAGATACTCATTGCTGCGCAATATAATGGATATGAATACAGCTGCATTGTCAGTATTTGAATTATTTGCGCCAGAAGTTATCAAAATAGCCAAAAATGCATAAAATTCCTGCATCTCGAGATTTTTCCACTCCAATTGTTTTTTTCTGAATTTTTTTTATTATATGCTATATACGTTAAGATTGCCTTTTTATTAGTATGGTGTATAATGATAATATTTATTTTGTATATTTTTTTTCACTTATCTCTGTACACTTTCTACGCTGCTCACTACGCTTGTAGAATTCCAACTGAACACGTTTCTTTCTTTTCGTCCGAAATGGACGGCTTAGGTACCTAAATATCCTTTGACCTTGGTACTCCGCTTTCGTTATTTCTACGAGAACTATAGACTATGTCCCCATAAATAGTTATTTCATATGCCATGTAGCCAACTTATACAGAGAACAAATTTTTATTCAGTATACTAACGACTTCTACATCTGCTCCACCTGGATACCCAGGTACCCAGTCATTGAATGAATGGTGAAAGTTTGGTCATTGACCGGACGGTTAAAGAGACACTAAAGCAAAGGTATAGACCGGATGTGGAGTCACACCAGCTGTATAATAGGATTGGGAATCTGAAGGTGAGTTCAGTTAATAAACTTGTTAGGAAAGTACAAAATATAAAATATAAGTCGGACGAATTGGCAGTTAACTATAGAGGTGACCATTACATTGACTTAAGCAACATGGACAGTAAAATATT
This sequence comes from Bactrocera neohumeralis, assembly GCF_024586455.1. Taxonomy (NCBI): domain Eukaryota; kingdom Metazoa; phylum Arthropoda; class Insecta; order Diptera; family Tephritidae; genus Bactrocera; species Bactrocera neohumeralis. Next base: position 23,225,116 of record NW_026089624.1, on the reverse strand, counting down.
GAGGATAGTAGCATTAGACCAGAATATAGAAAGTTTAAATCAAGAGAAGATAATCCCACAAAAAAAATGGACTAATAGAAATCCTGATAGCGGACAGAGGTATAATACAAATTTTAATTTTCATAATCAAGGCCCATTCAATCAAAATGATGGTAAACATAATACATACTCTTCTTCTTCTTAACTGGCGTAGACACCGCTTACGCGATTATAGCCGAGTTAACAACAGCGCGCCAGTCGTTTCTTCTTTTCGCTACGTGGCGCCAATTGGATATTCCAAGCGAAGCCAGGTCCTTCTCCACTTGGTCCTTCCAACGGAGTGAGGTCTTCCTCTTCCAAAGGACCATAAATCTTTCGCAGAATTTTTCTCTCGAAAACCCGTAACGTCGACTCATCGGTTGCTGTCATCGCCCAAGCCTCTGCACAATATAGCAGGACGGTAATTATGAGTGACTTATAGAGTTTAGCTTTTGTTCGTCGAGAGAGGACTTTACTTTTCAATTGCCTACTCAGTCCGAAGTAGCACCTGTTGGCAAGAGCAATCCTGCGTTGGATTTCCAGGCTGACATTGTTGGTGGTGTTAATGCTGATTCTTAAATAGACGTAATTGTCTACAACTTCAAAGTTATGACTGTCAACAGTGACGTGAGAGTCAAGTCGTGAGTGCGACGACTGTTTGTTTGATGACAGGAGATATTTCGTTTTGCCCTCGTTCACTGCCAGACCCATTTTCTGTGCTTCCTTGTCCAGCCTGGAGAAAGCAGAACTAACGGCGCGGGTGTTGATGCCGATGATATCAATATCGTCGGCATACGACAGCAGCTGTACACTCTTATAGAAGATGGTACCTTCTCTGTTTAGTTCTGCAGCTCGAATTATTTTCTCCAGAAGCAGGTTGAAGAAGTCACACGATAGGGAGTCGCCTTGTCTGAAACCTCGTTTGGTATCGAACGGCTCGGAGAGGTCCTTGCCGATCCTGACGGAGCTCTTCGTGTTGCTCAACGTCAGTTTACACAGCCGTATTAGTTTGCCGGGATACCAAATTCAGACATCGCGGCATAAAGGCAGCTCCTTTTCGTGCTGTCGAAAGCAGCTTTGAAATCGACGAAAAGGTGGTGTGTGTCGATTCTCCTTTCACGGGTCTTTTCCAAGATTTGGTGCATGGTGAATATCTGGCCGGTTGTTGATTTGCCAGGTCTAAAGCCACACTGATAAGGTCCAATCAGTTTGTTGACGGTGGGCTTTAATCTTTCACACAATACGCTCGATAGAACCTTATATGCGATGTTGAGGAGGCTAATCCCACGGTAGTTGGCGCAGATTGTGGGGTCTCCTTTTTTATGGATTGGGCATAGCACACTTAAATTCCAATCGTTGGGCATGCTTTCGTCCAACCATATTTTAAAAAGAAGCTGCTGCATGCTCCCTATTAGTTCTTCGCCGCCGTGTTTGAATAGCTCGGCCGGAAAGTCTGTCGGCCCCTGCCGCTTTGTTGTTCTTGAGGCGGGCAACTGCTATTCGAACTTCTTCATGGTCGGGTAATGGAACGTCTGCTCCATCGTCATCGATTGGGGAATCGGGTTCTCCTTCTTCTGGTGTTGTGCGTTCACTGCCATTCAGCAGGCTGGAGAAGTGTTCCCTCCATAATTTAACTATGCTCTTGGCATCAGTGACTAGATCACCTTTGGGGGTTCTACAAGAGTATGCTCCGGTCTTGAAACCTTCCGTAAGCCGCCGCATTTTTTTCGTAGAATTTTCGAGCATTACCCCTGTCGGCCAGCTTATCAAGCTCTTCATACTCACGCATTTCGGCCTCTTTCTTCTTCTGTCTGCAAATGCGTCTCGCTTCCCTTTTCAACTCTCGGTATCTATCCCATACCGCACGTGTGGTGGTCGATCGTAACGTTGCGAGGTAGGCATCCTGTTTTTTCTCCGCTGCGACACGGCACTCCTCGTCGTACCAGCTGTTCTTTTGCACTTTCCGAAAACCAATGGTTTCGGTTGCAGCTGTACGTAAGGAATTTGAAATGCCGACCCACAGTTCTCTTATACCGAGTTGTTGACGAGTACTCTCAGAGAGCAGGAGTGCAAGCCGAGTAGAAAATCGTTCGGCTGTCTGTTGTGATTGCAGCATCTCGACGTCGAACCTTCCTTGTGTTTGTTGGCGTGCGTTTTTTGCTGCGCAGAGGCGGGTGCGAATCTTGGCTGCAACAAGATAGTGGTCCGAGTCGATGTTAGGACCTCGGAGCGCACGTACATCTAAAACACTGGAGACGTGTCTTCCGTCTATCACAACATGATCGATCTGGTTGGTAGTTTTTCGATCCGGAGACAGCCAGGTAGCTTGATGAATTTTCTTATGCTGGAATCTAGTACTACAGATAACCATATTTCGGGCCCCGGTGAAGTCAATCAGCCTCAACCCATTTGGGGATGTTTCGTCGTGGAGGCTGAATTTACCGACCGTAGTGCCAAATATACCTTCTCTGCCCACCCTGGCGTTAAAGTCGCCAAGCACGATTTTGACATCGGGGCAGCTCTCATAAGCGCGCTCCAAGCGCTCATGGAAGGCATCTTTGGTCACATCGTCCTTCTCTTCCGTCGGGGCGTGGGCGCAAATCAGCGATATGTTGAAGAACCTCGCTTTGATGCGGATTGTGGCTAGACGTTCATTCACCGGAGTGAATGACCCACACCCTACCACCAATCCCACACCAAACTTGCGCTCCTTTATATGGCCACTGTAGTAAATGTCACAAGGACCTACTCGTCTCTGTCCTTGTCCCGTCCATCGCATTTCTTGGACGGCGGTGATGTCACCCTTTATTTTTGCGAGGACATCAACCAGCTGGGCAGCGGCACCTTCCCAATTAAGGGTCCGGATATTCCAGGTGCATGCCCTCAAATCGTAGTCCTTATTTCGTTAGCCATGGTCGTCATCAAAAGGGGGGTCTCTCATCCGAGGCTGTCGCTTACTTTTTATTGGTATTGTTTTTTACGTGGCGGGTCCCAAACCCAGCGCACAACCCTATGTAGGGGATGTTTCGCCTTCTCACATTAGCTCGCCTTCGAACGGATGTTCTTAGGCTACCCAGAGAATACTTGGTCAAAGACCGGAAGTAGTGAGCTGCTTGAGTCCTGTGTAAAAGAATCGTTTCTGACCACTCCCAAGTGAATGGCGATCAGAGAACTTTCCTCACTTGCCTGAACTTCTACACATGACTCCATCCTCCAATAATACATTAGGATGATATAAAAAATAATAGTGAAAGATATAGTAATAATAATGAAGCAACAAATTCAGGTATGTAATTTCCAAAAACCACAAACGACAGGAAACCCTATATAAAATTTCGGTCAATACCAACCGAATTACAAAAATTATAATCAATTTCATAATAATTACGAGTAATATAGGCAAAATCAAGGTGAACCAACGGAGATAGACAGTATTAACAAGTAAGGAAGGCTAAGTTCGGGTGTCACCGAACATTTTAAACTCTCGCATCATAAAGTGATAATCGAAATTTCATTATACGTCATTTACATATTTTTCAAATACCGTGTGTAAAGTTTTTTTCCGCTATCATCATTGGTTCCTAATGTATATATATTTTACAGAGAAGGCATCAGATGGAATTCAAAATATCATTATATTGGAAGAAGGCGTGGTTGTAAACTGATTTCACCCATATTTCGTACATGTCATCAGGATGTTAAGAAAATATTATATACCGAATTTCATTGAAATCGGTATAGTAATTCCTGAGATATGGTTCTTGGTCCATAAGTGGGCGACGCCACACCCATTTTCAATTTTTAAACAAAGCCTGGGTGCAGCTTCCTTCTGCCATTTCTTTCATAAAATTTAGTGTTTCTGACGTTTTTTGTTAGTCGGTTAACGCACTTTTAGTGATTTTCAACATAACCTTTGTATGGGAGATGGGCGTGGCTATTATCCGATTTCTTCCATTTTTGAACTGTATATGGAAATGCCTGAAGGAAACGACTCTATAGAGTTTGGTTGACATAGGTATAGTAGTTTCCGAGATATGTACAAAAAACTGAGTAGGGGCGGGGCCCATTTTTCCAAAAAAATTCCGTCCAAATATGCCCCTCCCTAATGCCATCCTTTGTTCCAAATTTCATTTTAATATCTTTATTTATGGCTTAGTTATGACACTTTATAGGTTTTCGGTTTTCGCCATTTTGTGGGAGTGGAAGTGGGCCGATTTTGCCCATCTTCGAACTTAACCTTCTTATGGAGCCAAGAAATACGTGTACCAAGTTTCATCATGATATCTCAATTTTTACTCAAGTTACAGGCTGCACGGACGGACAGACAGACATCCGGATTTCAACTGTACTCGTCACCCTGATCACTTTGGTATATATAACCCTATATCTGACTCTTTTAGTTTTAGGACTTACAAACAACCGTTATGTGAACAAAACTATAATACTCTCCTTAGCAACTTTGTTGCGAGAGTATAAAAACAGATCAAAGAGCCCTCAATTGGCAGGACCCTCTATATCGCATGACAAAGATTGCTTATGATGGAATAGTCAAAGCCAGGAAGGTTACTCAAGAACTGATGTTGATGTTGATGTTGTTGAGAAGAGGTTAATAACAGCATTTTTTTGTGAACCAGCTTCGGAATCCTTACAGGAGCTAGTCTAAGTCTGATTAGTAATGAAAGTACTGATTTTTCAAAGATTCAATTAAAAAACCCATTAACCTTTAGTATACTAACAAATGAGGATAAAATTAATTATGAAGTGCATACAGTAGCACCAGAAGAATTTATCTTACCTAGTAATGCGAGAATAAGGTGGAAAGTTACACCGCTAAGGAGACGAAAGTATAATTTTATAATAGGGATGGTTATATTTACTTTTCTTAATACATAGTATATAGACATAGAAAAGGGTAGAATAACGTTAAATCGAAAGGAAAGTAATACACTATAGAAATTTGAAGGAGGATGGAGTCATGTGTAGAAGTTCACGCAACTGAGGAAAGTTCTCTGATCACCGTTCACTTGGGAGGGACCAGATACGATTATTTTACATATGGCTCAAGCCACTCACGACTTCCGGTCCTAGACCAAGTGTCGTAGACAAAAAACATCCGTTTGAAGGCGAGCTAAAGTGAGAAGGCGAAGCATACGTTCCACAGGGTTGTGCGCTGGGTTTGGGACCCGCCACGTAAAACACGCTGCCAATGAAAAAGTTTAAACAGTCTCGGTACAAAGACCCACTTTTGATGACGACCCTGGCAAACGAATTAAGGATAACGATTTAAGGGCATACACCTGGAATGTCCGGTCTCTTAACTGGGAAAGTGCCGCTGCCCAGCACGTTTATGTCCTCGTCAGAGTGAAGGCTGATATTACCGTCGTTCAAGGACTGAGGCGAGTAGGTCCTTGTGGGATTTACTACAGTGGCCATATAAAGGAGAGCAAGTTTGATGTGGGATTCGTGGTGGGAGAGAGACTCCTTTGACGAGTACCATCAATCATCCCGGTGAATGAACGTCCAGCCACAATCAGCATCAAAGCGAAGTTATTCAACATAAAGAAGTTATTCAAGGGAGAAGAGAAGGACGATGTGGCCAAAGATGCTTTCTATAAGCGCTTGGAGCACACCTCGGAGCGCACCCGCCACGATGTCAAAATCTTATTTGACGACTTTAGCGCCAAGGTGGGCAAGGAGGGTATCTTTGAAGCATCCCCAAAGAGTTGAGGCTAATCGAATTCGCGGGGGCCCGAAATATGGTTATCTGTAGTACTATATTCCAGCATAGAAAAACTCACCAAGCTGCATGGCCGTCTCTGGATCAAAACATCACCAACCAGATCGATCATGTTGTGATAGATGCAAAACACGTCTCCAGTGTTTAAGACGTGAGTTATTTTAGTACAAAATTTGAGTTTCTGTTCAATTAGCTTATGTATAAAATGAATATTAAGCAATATATCGCAAAACGACCACTGTAATTGATATTTATATCCTGAACAGGGTATATTAAGTTTGTCACGAAGTTTGTAACAACCAGAAGGAAGTGTCGGAGACCCTATAAAGTGTATATATAAATGATTACTATGTTGAGCTGAGTCGATTTAGCCATGTCAATCTGTCTGTCTGTCCGCCAGACCGTCCGTATGTATATCTACGAACTAGTCCCTCAGTTTTTAAGATATCGTTTTGAAATTTTGCAACTGAACGATCGAAATCAAGTTCTTGTATGAAAAACTTTCACATTTGACAATGTATCTGCACAAAAGTTGGCACAGGTTATTTTCTAAGGCAACAATGTAATCTCCGAAGAAATTGTTCAGATCGGTTAACTATAGCATATAGCTGCCATACAAACTGAATGATCGGCATCAAATGCTTGCATGGGAAACTTCCTCATTTGACGATATATCTTCACGAAATTTGGTATGAGTTATTGTTCATAGAAATAACGTAATATAGGAAGAAATTGTTCAGACCGGCTCACTATAGTTTATAGCTGCTATACAAACCGAACGATCGGAATCAAGGGCTTATATGGAAAACTTTCGCATTTGACGTGTATAGAGTATAGCTGCCATACAAACCAAAACCATACAAACCAAACGATCGGAATCAAGGGCTTGTATGGAAAATTTTTGCATTTGATGTGGTATCTTCAAATTTGACATGGACTACTGCTTAAGGTAACAATATAATCTCCGAAAAAATTGTTCAGATCGGATTACTATAGGTTATAGCTTCCAAACAAACTAAACGCATAGTCACTAAAAGAAATACACCTCGTGAAGGGTATATTAGCTACGGTGCAGGCGAAGTTAACGTTTTTTCTTGTTTTTATTTACATTTGCTTTGACGCAACTTTGTCGAAATGTATATCATATTCTATTGCTTTTTGTTCTTTGTCACAACAATATTATAAATCAACATACATATGTTCTAACATTGTTGCTAATAGATAAGATTTTATTGTTAACAAACAAATTTGACCAACAGTACAAGAACTTTTGAAAGATGCTCAACGTATAAATGAGTTCAGAGGCGATGGAACGATCTCATTATCGTCATTCATCAGGGAGGTAGACATACTCTTCCCCCTTGTACAGGATGTAATTGTTAACAAAACCCAAGGACCAGCTTTAGAAGTAATGTGGACTATAGGTGAGAATACGTTATGGGAGCATAGGGTTTCCTGTCGTTTGTGGTTTTTGGAAATTACATACCTGAATTTGTTGCTTCATTATTATTACTATATCTTTCACTATTATTTTTTATATCATCCTAATGTATTATTGGAGGATGGAGTCATGTGTAGAAGTTCAGGCAAGTGAGGAAAATTCTCTGATCGCCATTCACTTGGGAGTGGCCAGAAACGATTCTTTTACACAGGACTCAAGCAGCTCACTACTTCCGGTCTTTGACCAAGTATCCTCTGGGTAGCCTAAGAACATCCGTTCGAAGGCGAGCTAATGTGAGAAGGCGAAACATCCCCTACATAGGGTTGTGCGCTGGGTTTGGGACCCGCCACGTAAAAAACAATACCAATGAAAAGTAAGCGACAGCCTCGGATGAGAGACCCCCCTTTTGATGACGACCATGGCAAACGAAATAAGGACTACGATTTAAGGGCATGCACCTGGAATATCCGGACCCTTAATTGGGAAGGTGCCGCTGCCCAGCTGGTTGATGTCCTCGCAAAAATAAAGGCTGACATCACCGCCGTCCAAGAAATGCGATGGACGGGACAAGGACAGAGACGAGTAGGTCCTTGTGACATTTACTACAGTGGCCATATAAAGGAGCGCAAGTTTGGTGTGGGATTCGTGGTAGGAGAGAGACTCCGTCGCCGAGTACTATCATTCACTCCGGTGAATGAACGTCTAGCCACAATCCGCATCAAAGCGAGCTTCTTCAACATATCGCTGATTTGCGCCCACGCTCCGACGGAAGAGAAGGACGATGTGACCAAAGATGCCTTCCATGAGCGCTTGGAGCGCGCTTATGAGAGCTGCCCCGATGTCAAAATCGTGTTTGGCGACTTTAACGCCAGGGTGGACAAAGAAGGTATATTTGGCACTACGGTCGGTAAATTCAGCCTCCACGACGAAACATCCCCTAATGGCTGATTGACTTCGCTGGGGCCCGAAATATGGTTATCTGTAGTACTAGATTCCAGCATAAGAAGATTCATCAAGCTACCTGGCTGTCTCCGGATCGAAAAACTACCAACCAGATCGATCATGTTGTGATAGACGGAAGACACGTCTCCAGTGTTTTAGATGTGCGTGCGCTCCGAGGTCCTAACATCGACTCGGACCACTATCTTGTTGCAGCCAAGATTCGAAACCCGCCTCTGCGCAGCAAAAATCGTACGCCAACAAACATAAGGAAGATTCGACGTCGAGAAGCTGCAATCACAACAGACAGCCGAACGATTTTCTACTCGGCTTGCACTCCTGCTCTCTGAGAGCACTCGTCAACAAGCCGGTATAAGAGAACTGTGGGACGGCATCTCAAATTCCTTACGTACAGCTGCAACCGAAACCATTGGTTTTCGGAAAATGCAAAAGAACAGCTGGTACGACGAGGAGTGGCGTGTCGCAGCGGAGAGAAAACAGACTGCCTACCTCGCAACGTTACGATCGACCACTACACGTGCGGTATGGGATAGATACCGAGAGTTGAAGAGAGAAGCGAGACGCATTTGTAGACAGAAGAAGAAAGAGGCTGAAATGCGTGAGTACGAAGAGCTTGATAAGCTGGCCGACAGGGGTAATGCTCGAATGCGGCGGCTTACGGAAGGTTTCAAGACCGGAGCATACTCTTGTAGAACCCCCAAAGTTGATCTAGTGACCGATGCCCAGAGCATACTTAAATTATGGAGGGAACACTTTCCAGCCTGCTGTGTGGCAGTGAACGCACAACGCCAGGAGAAGGCGAACCCGATTCCCCAATCGATGACGATAGAGCAGACGTTCCATTGCCCGACCATGAAGAAGTTCGAGTAGCAATTACCCTCCTGAAGAACAACAAAGCGGCAGGGGCCGACGGATTGCCGGCCGAGCCATTCAAACACGGCGGCGAAGAACTAATAAGGAGCATGCATCAGCTTCTTTGTAAAATACGGTCGGGCGAAAGCATGCCCAACGATTGGAATTTAAGTGTGCTACGCCCAATCCATAAAAAAGGAGACCCCACAATATGCGCCAACTACCGTGGCCTCCTCAACATCGCATATAAGGTTCTATCGAGCGTATTGTGTGAAAGATTAAAGCCCACCGTCAACAAACTGTTTGGACCTTATCAGTGTGGCTTTAGACCTGGCAAATCAACAACCGGCCAGATATTCACCATGCACCAAATCTTGGAAAAGACCCGTGAAAGGAGAATCGACACACACCACCTCTTCGTCGATTTCAAAGCTGCTTTCGACAGCACGAAAAGATGCTGCCTTTATGCCGCAATGTCTGTATTTGGTATCCCTGCAAAACTAATACGGCTGTGTAAACTGACGTTGAGTAACACCAAAAGCTCCGTCAGGATCGGGAAGGACCTCTCCGAGCCGTTCGGTACCAAACGAGGTTTCAGACAAGGTGGCTCCCTATCGTGCGACTTCTTCAACCTGCGTCTGGAGAAAATATTTCGCGCTACAGAACTAAATAGAGAAGGTACCATCTTCTATAAGAGTGTACAACTGCTGGCGTATGCCGACGATATCGATATCATCGGCATCAACACCCGCGCCGTTAGTTCTGCTTTCTCCAGGCTGGACAAGGAAGCACAGAAAATGGGTCTGGCAGTGAACGAGGGCAAAACGAAATATCTCCTGTCATCAAACAAACAGTCGTCGCACTCGCGACTTGGCTCTCACGTCACTGTTGACAGTCATAACTCTGAAGTTGTAGATAATTTCGTCTATCTTGGAACCAGCGTAAACACCACCAACAAAATCAGCCTGGAAATCCAACGCAGGATTGCTCTTGCCAACAGGTGCTACTTCGGACTGAGTAGGAAATTGAAAAGTAAAGTCCTCTCTCGACGAACAAAAGCTAAACTCTATAAGTCGCTCATAATTCCCGTCCTGCTATATGGTGCAGAGGCTTGGGCGATGACGGCAACCGATAAGTCGACGTTACGAGTTTTAGAGAGAAAAATTCTGCGAAAGATTTATGGTCCTTTGCGCATTGGCCACGGCGAATATCGCATTCGATGGAACGATGAGCTGTTCGAGATATACGACGACATTGACATAGTTCAGCGAATTAAAAGACAGCGGCTACGCTGGCTAGGTGATGTTGTCCGGATGGATGAAAACACTCCAGCTCTGAAAGTATTCGACGGAAAATTATGCAAAAAATTCAAATAATAATAATAATTTGTATGGTCAAAATACAGTTCGAGCAAGGGTTCGTACTAATCGATCATATTCCCGTCCAGAACCAATGAACACCAATTACATTGTGGAAGTAAATTTACTAACAATTAACAATGAAATAATGAAATGTCTAATCGATACAGGTTCGTCGACTTCACTTATGAATAGTAATAAATAGAAGTCATGTAACCGAATAATATTAAAACATCGAATAAATCTTAAGTCATTACGAAACGAAATAATAATGGAAAAGGGAATAATCACAAATCGACCTCAAGAAAGAATTTAATCATGATGCGGGGATGGTTTGGAAATTAGCTAAATTTTATAATAAAAAAATGTGCTGCAATTATAGGCCAGAACTTATTAAAACCATTAGGAGCTATAATAAATATGGAAAACAATACTGTTATGATAAAAAACAGATTAATTAATATTTATCCATATTATGAGAATGGTAGCCATAAATTTGAATGTTATGACCTTAATCGGGAGGAAATCGAAAAATTACTACAAAATCTAAATAAAGAAGATTACAAAGCTATTTCTAGCCTAATGGAGGGATTCTGTAACCAGCCTCTAGTCTCTATTTCAGACATTTTGAGGTAAAGTCTCAATTTGTGACTAGTTACTATTCACTAAACAGTCTCTAGCGTTAGTCTCAAAATATTGCCTCAAATTTGAGACTTGATAGTTAACAGATGACAAAACTAAAAAGAACTGTGGTCTGCCATTTTGAATATACTGCATAGAGATCATCATAGATATTAATCGATTGTCATTTTTTATATTTTGTTAGCTACTCAAACACGAAAAGGTTAAAGATAAATCACTTTTACATAAATTTCGTAAATATTATGAAACAGAGTCAACATATATATTTATTTTTATTGATAATTATGTTTTTGACTATGTTATAGAAAATTTAATATTTGTTATCGACATATTTATTTTCATTCAAGTATAGAAACATCCCTGAATAATGAAATGTAATAGATTTTGTGACTGTCACTTACAGAATAGCAAAATCGTCTCAAGTCTCAAAAATTGTCTCTAATTTAAAATCTGAAATTTAGAGACTTGAGACTGTATCACAGTTCAGAATCGCACTGTAAGATTTATAGGTACCCACAGATTCATGAGAAGAAAATCGTTAAACAAATTCAAGATATGTTAAAATTAGGTACCTATCATTACAGAAAGTCATTCACCATATAATAGCCCTTTATGGATAGTTCCAAAAAAAATTGATAGTTCGGGTAAAAAGAAATGGAGAGTAGGGATCGATTATCGTAGGTTAAATCAAAATACGATTGACGACAAGTTTCCGATTACTAATATAGAAAATATTTTAGAAAATTGGGAAGGTCAATACTTTTCTACAATTGATTTATCTAAAGGATTCCATCAAATCCTCGTGAAAAAGGAAGACCGGCCTAAAACAGCATTTTCTACACCATTTGGTCATTACGAATTCGTACGAATGCCTTTTGGTTTAAAGAATGCACCGGCAACTTTACAAAGAATTATGAATTTTGTCCTAAAGGATCTCATCAATAAAATATATGTCGTTTATATGGACGATATTCTCGTCTTTAGCACATCTTTGCAGGAACATATTGATAAAATAAAATTACATTCAATGTTTTGAAAAAACACAATTTAAAAATCCAATTAGATAAATGCAATTTTTGTTGTAAACAAGAAAATTTTTTTGCGATATATGTATGCTTTCTCCCCAAGGTGTTAAGGCCTGCTTTAGAGGCTTAAAAAATTCGATTTCTTTGAGGAGTTTTTTGAAAAATAAAGAAATAATTGATTAAAGCGAAATTTCTAGGACATACAAACTATGCACATACATATTCGCAGGGCAATTCTCGATCTGATTGGTTCCATCACAATCAATTCAAACGCACTCTTGATCGATGTCTGAGTTTTCGAGCATCGTTGGACTCGATTGTCTTTTTCTGTACAATCATTTCCAATCATCATACCGGAACCAAAAAATCAGTTTGAATCAGTAAGCAAAGCAATCAAAGCAATTGATCGAACTCGTTCGCTTTGAGCACGAAACTCGATCGAATATTTTTTTAGCAAACCGCTGTGTTGAGTAGTAGCCGTTTTGAGCGAAGCTGATCAGACCGAATCGATCATGCTCAATGCAGGCCCCTGGTACGTACTCTGCATGTGGTGCAAACATGAATTAGGATAAAATAATTATAAATAAAAGAGCTCTGACCAGAGGTGAGTACTATTTTATACTTGAAACTTAGCCGTCCTATTATTCAACATATACTATTTACAATTATGATGACATGGCGTTCTAGAGTGAATTACAATGAAGTGGTTAGGCATAGAATGGAGCGAGTTCGAGCACATCGGTCACAACAGCAGTGAACCTGGAACGAGCAGCAGGATCCTCTTATGATCCAGAAATGCCAAAAAAATCTGTAACAATTGGGGAAATGTCAATTATTTGTCAACATTGTAAAGCTTTAAAATCAGTGGCGGATTAAGTATTTTGCCGCCCTAGGCCCTGTCTGATTAGCCGCCCTTTTTAGAGGATGAAAATTTATTTCTTTGAGTCCATTCATATTATTAAGATACAATATTTATTTCATAAAAGTATAATTGTTAAACAATACAAATAAATATTAATTTATGTTGTCAGTCAGTACAGTCAGTTTTCTTAAATATATAATATAACTTAATTTTTAAATATCTTCTTTCTGGCTTTCGTCTGAGCAAAATAATCAATTATGTCGTTGTAATCAATTTCTTGAACTAGTTGGGCTTCAATTGACAGTAGTGCTAAAGCATTGAGTCTCTCTTTGCCCATACATGTTCTCCTGAACAGTTCGTAGCCGGAATACTCAAAAAAATACGTAGAGCAATGTCTGCATTTGGATAAACATCTTGAAGATTTTGAGAATGCAAAAAATTGCATATTCCTTGCGCGGAACGAATATCTTTTGTGTTCATTAGAGAATCTTTGAGTTGACAGTGCAAATGAATACATTCATTCGCGAAAGTATCTTCCAAATCATCAGAATACTTAGTAACTGATTCATCTGCGCGAATTTTTAATTCATTGGTATCTATTTCATATAAATTGTCAAAAAAATTAAATTTTTCGTAAAGATTATGATAAGCACTTTTACGTCCTGTCAATTGTACACTTAAAGTATCTAAAATTAGATAGTAAACGTTGACGTGACTCGTCAGCCTGAAGTTTTCGGGTTTTTTTACGACGGGTGTCATAGTGGTAATAATTCTGAACTCCAGATAGTGCTTTGGCTTTTTTTTCATAATCAGAAAATTGTTTTTCTCTCATATCTTGGAGAAATAATGCCAAAGAACTATATATTCTTATCACAGATGATAAATCAGCTTGAGAATCCTGAAGCTTCTTACTCGCAGCATTAAAGCGATCCAAAATTGCATTCCAAACAATTACTAGAATTGCTGTTTCTAGATGTTGTAATTTTTGCTGCAGTCCCTTAGCTTCAGCTCGCGTAGTAGGTTTTTCAACTTTGTTTTCACCAATAAAGTTTAGTGCAACAATTATTCCAGGCCACTCTTTTTCTAATGTGTAGCATGCATCATGTCGAGCCGACCAACAAGTTTGAGAAAGGCTTTTAAGTCTTAAACTTGTATGCTGTCTTAAAATTTCCCAACGATGTGTCGAAACGGTAAAAAAATTATATAATTCTTGCAAAGTAGAAAAAAAGTCAACTGCTTCGGTAACAGATTCAGCTGCACAAGTTCCCACCAATTTAAAGAGTGACCAGCACAAGGAACATATTCAGCTAATGGATTAGTTTTTTTGATTCGTGCTTGCACTCCTGAATATAAACCTGACATGTTGCTTGCATTATCGTAACATGAGCAATATCAGGCGTGGAATCCACAATTACACCAAAATACTTAGCGGATTGCACTTCTTTAGAAATATGTCGCAATACTTTATTTTGAATTAATAATATAATTTCTTCGTAGATTGTCTTAGATAAATACGAAGTATTTCCACGGCCAGGGTGCGCATATAATTTTAAATGTTCTGATAAAAACGGATCAAATTTAGCAAGAAGCTCGACTGAACCTAAAAAATTTCCATTATGGGGATCTCCAATTCGTTCTGAATGTCCTCTAAATGACAGCCCTCTTATTACGAGAGATTTAATTATCACAATTAATCGAAGCAAAACTTTTTTCCAGTATAAAATTTCTTCAGCGAGCTGCTCCATTAAACGTTGATCAACACGGCCTTGAATGACAGCTCGAGCTTTGAAGTGACTAATGTTAGTTTTGTGAAAGTCAGAATTTTCATGAGCTTCAATGCGCGCTTTTGAGTTTTTCCAATCTCTAAACCCTTGACCAGTAAAAGCGTTTACTTCACCACTCTTACCAAATAGTAAACATAGAACACAAAATACTGATCCTTTACGTTCTGAATAAATTAACCACTCACGATGTTGAATTTCTCCGTTCTTTAAATTACGTTGGAATAAGCTTTTAGAACAAAATATCGTTTTATCATTATAAAAATTTCGTGAATTTTTAAAATCCGTTACATTATTTTGTGGTAAACCGTTTATAGTTATAAAATCTCGTGTTTCATCATTTATATTCCATAGAAAAGGATCACCACTCAATTGAAACATATCATTTGTTGATTGACTTTTTTCCGCATTTTCTAATGAAAGAAATGTTGACGACGTTTTGTTTGTATTTGTATCTTGCAATAAAGGAGGATTCAATTGTATTTGTTTGGTATCTTGTGCTGAAGTGTCATCTAATCCCGGCTAAAAACCAAAAAATCTTTTAGCCACGGACATTAATTCATTCCAATTTGAAATTAAAATCTTCCCTGATTAGACAAAAAGATTGAAAAAAATTCAATTCTCAATATTTCAAATACTTACTTTCTCTAAAAGTTCATTTATTTCAATTTATGAAAAATTATTTTTAATCTTTTTTTAGAGTTATATTTAAAAAAAGAAAACACTTGCAAGTGTATCAAAATACTTACGTCCGATGAACCTGATGCTTGCTGATCTTCACTTACAAGTTTTTCTGATCTTGTCATAAAATTAGATATTTTTGGAATTTGATTCAGTAAAGTTTCTTGTTTTGATGATTTTTCTAATTTCCTTTTACGATATTCCGCACCGCTCAATCTTTTTCGATAATCACTCATTGCTAATAAAAAAATTCAGAGAACCTCGACAACTTAGTTAAAAAAATGGGTAACTCAAAGTAATAATTGAACTTTTCAATGGTAAGGAAGACAAAAATAATATTATGAGACTTTTACACTTGAACGGCTTTCATAAAACTGAAATAATTTGTGCGTTGTATTTTGCGTAAAACAAAGCAAAGTCAAACCTCTGTCAATACATACTGCGCGCAGCGCTTTTGTTTTATGTGCGACTCGCGAAATACGAATTTATTTGCGAAAAACGGTACTTTTTTGAACGGTATTTATTTTTTTTTACTTAATCTATCTAGTTCAGCGTTGTCCACGGCCTATGCGCACAATTACGCACGGACAGTGCCAGACACCTCACACCAACATGTCGCTACAAATGTCTGTGAAAGCACGATTGTGCTACTGTAAGTTAAGAAATTTGACGTTAATTTCTTTTAAAAAAAAAAAATTTATTTATTGTTCGTTTCATTACAGAGCTAAGACTAAGACTAAACTTAAGAATTAATTTACTTAAAACCTAAGCTACGTTGCACCGGCCAACTGCTGACTTTGTTGCCGATTCTCCGAATTGGCTTATTTCGGTTGCGCGTGTTGGATTTCCGCTTCACGCCGAAAAATGAGCTTTGTGCTGATGAAAGCGTCTGGCTTTTACTGTGGGAAATGTTGTGCAATTAAAGATGCATTTCCGCTATGATTTGCTAATTATTGCTGATTATGTGTTATTACTTATTTAGTAATTGTTAACATTTGCCATGTTAACACTTCCCCTCTTAAAAGCGATCGTCCCGAGAGCCTATCAAAAATAGGGGAGGTTGTTAAAATTGATGTAAGTATTTTGATCATTGGAAAGATCTTTGATCTCCTTAAGATCAATATTCGCTGGGGGCATCTGGTTAAGGTCCAGGCTTGAAGATATGATTATTCTGTTTTGGTGCTTTTTCCAGAATTTTCGAAAAAATATTATACCGAGAATGATAGTTGCAACGGCTCCAAGTGAAAGGGAGCTATTGGATATCGTTGCTGTCTTCAGAAGATTTATTCTTCGTATGTTATCAATGTGAAACTCCTTTAAGGCCTGAAGAGAAAGTAATTCAATTCGATTTCTTTCGATTGGTGCTGGTTGCAGGGCTGCTGGGATTGCCGGCAGTGGAACCAAATCGTAATTAATGTAAAATTGATGATTTATTTTTAACGTTGAGTTATGAAAATTAATAAGGTGTGTCCCTGATAAATTTCTCTGCATTCCGTCAGCATCTATTATCCCTTGAAAGCCATTAAGTAATATGGTGCCGGGTTTTACTTCTTCGATTTGTTGGATATGTTGGCCGTTTGTTAAAGTGCAAGATGAATTTAGGCTATTTACTACTCTAGGTATACAACTACTATTACTTATATTTACTAGTTGAGTTTGCTTACAAATCTCAATTTTCTTAAAATTATTACATACTTCTTTAATTCCATAGGTATCTTTTGTACCCTTTAATATTTTATCAAATTCGACATTAATTATAATTTTGTTTTGCTTAACAACTGGTCTTATAATC
>NW_026089624.1:23175317-23207867 GCF_024586455.1 Bactrocera neohumeralis | reverse complement strand
TTTTTAAAAATGCCGCCTCATTGTTAAATTTTAAAGATCGGCTCATCCATCATTTTGTTACGTAATTTAAATGCACCAAAGCTTTGCAATGGAACACGACTTGCAGTAAAAAAACTTATGTTAAATTTGATTGAAGCCACAATATTGACTGGCACAGCGAAAGGTGATGTTGTGATTATACCACGTATTCCGATAATCCCGACTGACAACATGCCTTTCGGATTTAAGCGCTTGCAATTTCCAGTGCGCCTGGCATTTGCAATGTCGATAAATAGCACAAGGGCAAACGCTTAAAGTGGTGCGGTTTGAATTTGATAGAGAGCCGTGTTTTTCGCATACACAGTTCTACGTGGCATGCTCAAGAGTGGGAATGCTACATTGCTTATCATCTTTACCAGATGGAAAAACCAAAAATATTGTTTATCCCTAATGTATTGGCTTAAGAAAGAAAAATATTAAATAAAACAGATTTTTCGAACTTTCACAACAAAAAAATTATGCTTCACCAACACAACAAAAATCGAATGAAATGACTTAAGAAATTTTTTTGAAATAAAACAAATATTTTGAAATTTCACATTAAAATAGAAATGCTAGAAGTTTCCATTATAGTGTTGCATGGGTGTAGCAACGCACACCGGGCCCCGCTAGTGTAGATGTAATTTTAATTGATGGATTTTTCATCCTGCACTCAATGAAAGAAGTTCCCAATACATTCGGGAGTATTGGAAAAAAGTTTCTGCAAATGGTATCAAAGTATCCTACCCGAAGAATCGATGTCATCTTTGACCAATATTTTTTTCCATCAATAAAAGATGGTGAAAGATGTCTACGGCATGAAGCATCATTGATTGATTACACAATTTCAGGGCCTGAACAGGTACGGCCGTCAGATTTTGCAAAAGAATTGAAAAATACTAAATTTAAGGAAGCTCTGATAGATTTTTTTGCAAAACATTGGTCTAGTGAAAAAATGAAATCATTTTTGGGTAACCGACAGATATTTTTGAATTTTCGAACTTACTCAATCGTATCAAGTTGAAAATGACAAGACCCAATCAAGTGTTGTTGAAAGTTTCTGTTGCAACTCACATGAAGAAGCCGATACCAAGATAATCTATCATGCTTGCAATATCACTGAGCAGTCAAATATTGTTATTAGAGCCTCTGATACCGATATTTTAATCATAATGGTTGGTAATGTGAAACATTTACAAAATTCTCATTCCAATATTTGGATGCTCAATGGAATTGGGAATATCGAAAGATATATTGACGTCACGAAAATTTATAAGGAGCTTGGTGAATTGTTAGCCAAAAGCTTAATCGGCTTCCATTCATTTACAGGATGTGATTTTAATCCAGCTTTCTTTAATAAAGGGAAGAAAAAACCTTTTACGTTACTGAAAAAAAATGTTGAATTTCAACAAGCATTTGCGACGCTTGGTGAAGAAAATTTGGTTTGTATTGCTTTTAACTCGCTTTTTTAATGTTGTCTTGGTTAAATAAAAATAAATCAAATAAATATTTGAATGATTATTTGCTAACTGCGTTATACCTAGATAATTGAAATTCTTTCAAAATATATATTTTTTTTAATATCAATACCTTATATGTTTTAGTACATTGTTTACAAGAGAGTAATATAGCCTAGAGTGAGTGAAATAATAATCTTCAGGGGAAAAATGAAGCATAGCTACAAACAGTCTATGCATATACCTGTCCGGATAGTAATAAAGATTATGCTGTGTGCTGAAGTGAGTACTCAATAAAATCGTCTGCCGTGATAAAAATAAGTTTATAAGACCCTACTGAATAAGATATATTAATGGCAGATCTGGTCAAATACTTTTAAAATTTTATTTTTTTCAGCACTTTCAAAACCGTCTGCTGCAATGTTAAACGCGCGATAATGGTCTGACATTGTTGTGTTTCGATAATAATAATAATATATTGTAAAATTGCAAAACGGCAGACGTGGTCAAATACATTTAAATTTCATCAAAAATCGATACCTGTCTTACCTGGGCGCGCGAATTACGATATGATATGTAATTTATCGGAAATTACATATCTTTCGTTTGAATAATAAAACTCCAGCGAATTTACCGTACTGTGCGGCTTGCCGTCCAGTTTATTAATAATTATTTTATTCTTTATAAAAATCTTATTTGCTAAATTTACCTGGAGCCGTTGTGCTGATTTGACATTCCTCAGCATCAACGACCCGGCATATCTTAAATAAACATAACAGGGCATTTGATTTCATTTTTAAAGGAATTTAATGCTTGCTTGTGAATATTTCCTTATTTATGTATTTTGCAATTTAATATGCATGTTTGTAGTTGAATCTGAAGATTCAACTTACATTTTATAGGAATAAAAATTAGAAAATACTTGTCTTTTTTGGTTTGAAAGTGGTGGAGTCGTTTGACGACGCAACTCCCCCAGCGTTACTGTTTGAACTCTCCTGAGTTCTTGTATTTACAATTTTTATTTTTGTTGTTTTTTTCTTTAATATTATTACTAGGATTGCTACTACTACCATTACAATGATTATCAATGTTATATTAATACCATATGATACATTTTTATCGTATTTTAATTCTGCAATTTCTTTTATGTTTTCTATATTTTTTATTGCAATCTCATTGAATGTTAATTTTGGTGTGTAGCTTTGATTTAAGTTTTCGGCAGGGTATATAATTGTATGAATATATTCTGTTTTATTATTTTTAAATTCTTGTTTTAAAATTTCCATTTTACAATTTACAAATTTGATTATATAGTTATTTTTTAATACAATTTTTCTGTCATCGCAGTTTTGTTTTATTACATCATTTTTTGCATTTCTTATTAATATTGTGTCATCGCTTATTTCTTGTATTGATGTTTTGTTATTATATTTAAATTCGCAAGTATTTGAAAATATGCAGCTTTTACTTAATTTTAGATTTTTAAATGCTTTATTTTCTACATAATCAAAATAGTTTTCGCCAATTTTTATAACGATTTTTTTTTTCAATAATTTGTAATTTATTTCTTTTTGGCATTGGGGTTATTAATTGAATCTTAGTTTGAAAAAATGTTCTTGGTATCTGAATTGAAAATATTATTGTATCGTTTCTGTATACTACTACTCCTACTTTTGATAATTTTAGTTTGTAAAAATCAATCTCGAATTTTTCAATTTCTTCCCTAGTTAACATACTTGGATGTACCATATTGTATTTAGCCGCCGCTATATTATTTTGAATTTCTTGAACTTTACTTTCTATGAATTTTAGTTTATTCATTTCATCATTATACAAAATTTTACTTTCAATTCTATTTTCCTCTTTGTTTATTATATTTAAAGTTTCTATTATTTGTTTCCTATCTGATTCTATAGTTCCTTTTCATCCGTAAAAGTAAAAATGTATAACCGTTTTAGGTTTTGATTTAAAAAAAACTTAAATTGGATTTTAGTCGCCTCTTACGACAGGCATCTCTTACCATGGGTATATTCTAGAAAGACCCCTTACCCACTGGGGTAAAAAAAAAAATCATGTATACATATATATGTAGAAAAAAAATTAAATGTTATTATCTCCATTAAATGCCCTTAGACTGAATGAATCGTCATCATTCTCATTTGGATTTTCTATATTTGCTAATTTCATTGGTCGTTTTATATTTGCCGGATGGACGTTTTGTAAGGGAAATATTCTGAAATATGGTTGATCCTTATGCCGTACTCTTTTGTAGTTTTTAATCAGTCCTGTTTGTCTGTTTCCTATATATTCTTCTCTGTTTTGATTTAATTTGGCTATTGTTTTCTGTTTTACTGTATTTATTCTATCTTGTAATATGGATGGACAAATGTTTTCTTTGGCGTCCTTTGGAGAACATTTGATAGTTGAGTGGTACCTATCGTTATAGTTGCATATAACAATTTGTATCCTCATTTCTGTTGAAAGACTAGAGTCCTCAATTCCTGTTAGTTTTTCCAACAAGGTTGAGTGCAGTCTCTCAATATCTGCATTTCCCTGTATGGCATTTGTATTTTGTATGGGACTATTTTCGGTATTTTTTATTAATTGTTCTGCCCTATCATTCATAAATCTCTGAAAAGTAGCTGGGGCATTTTTCAACCGGAAAGGCATTCGGACGTATTCATATAGTCCTGCCGGAGTGACAAGAGCTGTTTCTGTATGTCCCTTTCTGCCATTAAAATCTGATGGTAACCTTTCAGATCTATGGTGCTGAAGTACTGTGCTTTGCCCAATTTATCTAAGATTCCTTCGATATTCGGTAGAGGATACTTATCGTCTACAGTCAATTGGTTTAACCTCCTATAATCAACCACTAGCCTGAATTTTTGTATTCCTGAATTATCTATCTTTTTCGGTATTATTAGAATAGGTGAGCTATATCTACTGTGACTTTTTCTAATTAGATAAGTTTATTGAAATGTTTAATAATTTTTGATCGATTTCCTTTTTTGAATAAACTCATTTGATTTTAAATGATCAAGGTTGATGTTCTTTACTTCACTTATATCTAATGAATAAACTTGCTCTTGCATAGTTTTCATATAGAATGGAAGATTCACACCATTTTTCAAAGTTATTGTCAGTTTTTCGATATTTAGATAAGTTTATTGAAAATTTTTAATAATTTTTTCGATTTCCTTTTTCTCATTTGATTTTAAATGATCAGGGTTAATGTTCTTTACTTCACTTATATCTAATGAATAAACTTGCTCTTGCATAGTTTTCATATAGAATGGAAGATTCACACCATTTTTCAAAATTATTGTAATTTTTTCGATAGCAATGGTTTTAACGTTTTTTTTTAAAAAAGGAATCATTTCCTATTAACAAATCATATGGTTTATTAAAAATTACCGTAAAGTTCTACAAATTTCGAGCTACATAGATACAATTCCAAAGAATTTTTTTCAATTGAGGTGTCTTATTTAAAATTTCATAAATATTTAAGATACATACAATATTTTATTAATTTTTATTGAAGTCAGCACTTTTGCCACCTTCGCTCACTTAAATAGCGATTATTTCCAGTAGCATTAAGGATTTCGGATTGCACTTAACCCTCTCGTTCGAAAAGCAATAGGTGTGTTCGACCAGCTTCTATCCGTCTATTAATGAAATTATCATATTCACACTCGAATATGGCATTTCGTTGCCATAAACGTAATTCTTCCGTATTCATTTGAAAATTTGTTTCAGGTAGAGGTTCAAACAAAAAATCCATAATTTATTTCATATACTTATACGCAATTTTATATTTTAAAGGAATTTTAACAAATTAACTTCTGTACCTAATGCTGCTTTTTGTTTTTCTTTTCTCGTTTGTTCGTTTCTTTTTCTAATGGTATTGTTTTTGAATTGATTGAAACATTTAGTGAGTATAATTTCTGCGTTGACTTTTTTTTTGTTTTTTTTTTTTACAAAGAAAGTAATGGCTTCAAATAAAACTACTACTTAAATTACTAAATTATTAGTTGAATATTATTTTACCTTGCTGTTGGTGCTGCTGTTGCTGTTGGTGCTGCTGTTGCTGTTGTTTTGTTGTTACTGTTACTGGCGTCGTTGTTGTTGTTAATGTTGTTGCTGTTTTTTTTGCTGCCGTTGTTACTGTTATTGTTGTTACTTTTGTCAATGTTGTTGTTGTTGTTGCTGATGTTGCTTTTGTTAATGTTGTTGTTGTTGCTTTCGTTAATGTTGTTGTTGCTGCTGATGTTGCTTTTTATTTTTTTTTGCAACTTTCATTTATTTAGCAAAGTTTATTAATAATTTTTTTTCAATTTTTTTATTTAGCGTATTTTATATAGTTTAATTTACTTCATAATATTTCATTTATTTAGTAAATGTTTGAGAATACTTTTGCTTTCAACGCACTAAAATTGTTACGATGTATAGTAGAAAAATGGGGAACACCAAATTACAGACTGCGCCAATTACGATATGATATGTAATTTATCGGAAATTACTTATTTTTCGTTTGAATAATAAAACTCCAGCGAATTTACCGTACTGTGCGGCTTGCCGTCCAGTTTATTAATAATTATTTTATTCTTTATAAAAATCTTATTTGCTAAATTTACCTGGAGCCGTTGTGCTGATTTGACATTCCTCAGCATCAACGACTCGGCATATCTTAAATAAACATAACAGTGGCATTTGATTTCATTTTTAAAGGAATTTAATGCTTGCTTATGAATATTTCCTTATTTATGTATTTTGCAATTTAATATGTATGTATGTAGTTGAATCTGAAGATTCAACTTACATTTTAGAGGAATAAAAATTAGAAAATACTTGTCTTTTTTGGTTTGAAAGTGGTGGAGTCGTTTGACGACGCAACTCGCGCCGCGTCCGCCACGTTGGGCTTAGTGAGTCCCCATGTCATGTACAATAAATATAGGGGCCTCACTGAACAAAACCCTAGGTCTGGTCAAATACATACTGGTAGCTTTTCACTGGCTCTTAGACTATCATAGTTATCTGTATTTTTCAGAAAATTTGTAATTGTGTTCTATGCCTCTTTTTAGAAATAGCAATTTGGTAAACTTCCATGCCAGATTGACTCATTCCTTTAATCAATACAGGATGAGGAACATCTGCTCAATGAGTTCCACGTGGCATTTTCTAATTAATAAAAAATTGTAATTTATTTTTGTCGTCTTAAATCTACTACTTGGCGCCAGTCAGAACGCAAACGGTTCATTTTGCACATGTAAGTACATACATACATATGTATGTTATACGTAAGTTGCGACTTACTTCATTAGAAATAACGTTACGAATACGGTGCAGGGATGAACTTATTAAATGATGTTAAACCATAAAATAATTGCAAGAATATAGTATGTTTGTATATCAAAAATGTTTGCTGTGTTGCTAGCAAAACACAAGTTATAGAGAAAAACAATTTTGCACATAAGTATGTATACTTATTTGACTGAGGTGGCGCACTAATCGTGCTGCAAAAAGATGTCTAAGCTTCCTTTGTTTTATTTGGCTAGTTATTATTTATGTCTTTTTTAAGTAATTAGCTTGGGATTCCGGTACGAGAATTTGGATAGTGCAGCGGTACCTTGCTTTGCAGTCCGCAATTTCCGTCCAAAAGGAACTCAGACGGGTCGGCACTGCCCCGAGTAGATGGACCATTATGCATTTAGTAAACGTGTTGCCGAATTGGAAAGTCTTTCAAGAATATCGTACCATACAGTTCCGTATATTCGTGTTCAAGAAACACTCGCGGGCGTTGCATCGTCAATTCAGACAAATCCAAGAGTTTCGACTATCAACTTATCAGTGCAAGTTGGAGTTAGCAGACGGTCATTACAACGGATAAATCATGATGACTTAAGCCTGTTTTCGTAAAAAGTTCAAATAATAAGCCGGTTAAGCTCCCTAGATTTGCCTATTCGCCTGGAATTTTGCCAAAAAATTATTGAATTGCCCGAAAAGGACAATATCGTAATAAATTGCCTGTTTGTGTCTGGTGAGGCCCAATTTGATCTAAACGAAAAACAAGCAATTTCCGTATATAATAGTGAATCAAATCCCGAAATAATAAACGGGACGAAACTTCACACAGAACGAATATCTGTGTGGTGCACCATTTCATCAAGGTGTTTTGTCGGGCCACACTCCTTTGAAGAAAACGGTGTAGCAGAATTGCGCCGAAGACGCATCTCTTTGATCGCATCAAGATGGAGCAAGCGGATTAATAAAATAAAATAAAATTTGCTATGCCATAAAAAAAAAATAAATGTAATGCAATTATTAAAAATAAAACGTTTGTTTTTGTAGCACGATTCGTGCGCCAGCCTGTATATAGTTAAAAATAATTTATAACAAGCCTAAAAGTTTTGAATGATCATAACCAAATTTCTAAAAATGTTCATAGGTTTTTTATTTTTCATAAGAATTCATATGATTACCGCGTGGACACAAATACATAGGTCAATGACCAGTTGCAACCCCAACAATTAGGGAAAGTTAGGCGAAATTCACATTGATACACGTGTGGTTACCGATAATTTACCATCGCTAACTAAGCTCCCTAAGTATCCCAGGAAAGGACATTGGGATCACCTTAATTGTTGCCGGCCATTTCGTTATGACCTGGTATCCAAACTAGTCTTATCCATGACTAACCCGATGCTGTTGACAGCGAGGATAGGCGTTCCTTAACCAGCCTCTAAAGCGCAGTCAGTAAGTTCAAGATTATACTTAAGACCGCTCTACTATCCCAGTGGATAGTCATTTTTCTAATGGAAGATGCGCTTCGGAACTGTACTTATGATGAGAAATCTTTTCGCAATATTTCCTTAATAGCAGTACAAAGCAGTCGAAAAGGACTCCCCCCTTGTTGCGTGCCTACCAAGTGTTGCAGATGAGATTGAAAATGAGGTGATTGCGATAAATTTATTTAAAGATGTTATGACCGGTTCCGGCAAAAGACTATTAAAGGCTCCCTCGATATCGATTCTATTACGTATTTCCTTAACTTGATGTTTTCTTTTTGAGCTATGCTACTAAAATGTGCAGAGCAATGTATACTGTTCACCATTACTGTAATCGTGCTGGGAAACGATCCCTCAATATGCGACTCCTTACGTCAATCAGAACATAACTCTGACCCATCTCCAGATCCCCAGAAGGTCAGCGAATACTTGCAGTCCTCAGGTAGCACTATAAGAGTAAATTTTTATGCGTACTGCATATTAAGCGTATTTTCGCTACTCATGATGCGGTTTTGATTTCCATCTCCATAGAGGTAGGGTTCTTCATTAGTATTCGCCTTAATCTTGAAGTGTCATGACAGCCCTTTACTCCTTTGTATAAATCCTTCTGCTCATTGTTGACTTCATTTTGTCACTCTAAATGATGCAATAAATAAGCGAAAGACACGTATGGAAGCTTATTCTGCAGTAATTGATTATCTTTTGTGTCTCTGCAACCGAGGAACCAGGCGCGAACCTTAGATCTGTTGTGTCCACGGTCTCCAATCACGCTTACTTCCATACCTCTCCCTGATTATTCTAAATATTATTGTTGTTAACTTGTATATTCACATTCTACTTAAGTAAGTTATTCGTTAAATAGGATTTTTTTGTCCTTATTGCTGCATAGTATGATCAATAAAATTGCACACCTGTTGTTTTCGCATGCGGATACATAAATACACTAACGTTAAGTGCGGTTATGCACTTATAAACACCTGGTAACAAGAGGTAGGTAACTGCAGATGCAATTTATGTTGATTGCCTTAAGGCCGTTATTCTACACTAACTACAAAAAACTACAAACCATTTTGACTATAAATATGGGGTATCCGGCGAGTCACCGATAAAATTAACCCTTCAGGTAGTTTGAACATCAATGCTGATGTGATAGTTCGACTACAAGTAAAAGAATTGTCACTACAATGATGTACTTTTAATTTTCGATAGGCTGGAATAACGACCGAAGCTCTCGGTAATAATTCTAGTATCGTCTAACAATTAATGATGATCTACGAGTATACATACCGCCAATTGAAATTTTGCTTCAACTACAAAAAACTACAAACCATTTTGACTATAAATATCGGGTATCCGGCGAGTCACCGATAAAATTAATCCTTCAGGTAGTTTGAACATGAAATTTCGCCTCAACTACAATAAACTACAAACCATTTGACTTAGAAAACCAAATATCCGGTGACCTGTCGATTAATTTTGTCCATATGGTATTAAAAAAATAAATTCTAAATTAACGGCCCAACTAGAAACGAAAAATTAATTACTACAATCCTCGGTGCGTCAAGCTGCTTCGAGTATGCACAGAAATTTTGCAATCGGTTAAAGTGGGGTGCCAACTTCACACAGCATATTAGGACGCATTGCCTATGCTTCTCAAGTAATTTAAATACCATATGTACTATATACCTAGACGTAAGTATGTACACCTAACACCCGCAAACAGTTTTAAAACAACTTACAGCGAATACATGGCGTCAAAGTTTTTGGCGAGCCAGAAGGGGACCTTCTCTTCCACGCTGCATCTTGTATGAATAACGGAAGTTCTTGTACAGACATGTGCATTTTTCTTGTGCGTATCGTATCGTCAGCATGCTTCAATGACAGTTAGTTGATATAAAGGATGAGTGTTTGCGCAAGCAATAATAAGCGGTAGCCAGCTAGCCGTTAGCTGAACATACATACATACAATGTCATGGTTTTTCGATATGTGGCATTGTTTCCTTAGAAGCGATATAGCGAGCAGATGTTCTCCACATTTTTTTCGAGTTATGGGAGCGGTTTAGAGGTGTTACCCTATTGACTCAACAAGTTAGCAACAATAACAAGAAAAGAAGTAACGAGCAGTGGAAATGTAAACAAAAAATAAAATAAAAAACGACGAAACAATAACAAATAACCAGAAAATATCGGGCATACAAATTATATTTACCCTAAAGGATCAGCATGCTTCAGTATTTCATTTATGAGTATGCATATAGTACATATACATATACGTAGAGGTTGCAAAAATAAAAAAATAATGTAACTACATACATATATGCCAGTAAACCTTCTAAAAAATTGGTATTTATAAGTCATCTGCGACCGATGAAATCGGCAAACCGTTTACTTCATTATTGTGATCGGTACCAATTGCCAACAACATACTGTGGTTTTTAATATTTCGCACTATCCTGGAAATATATTTGAAGATTTTCCAGGCAATTCAATATGTCATGATCTGTAATTTTTTTAATGTAATCAGTAATGTTCACAATTTCATCATGGAAAGATATACGCAAGAACAGCGTTCACAAATTGTTCATTTTACTATCAAACTAATCATTCTACAATCGCAACATTTCTTGCACTTATGCTATTTTTTGGTCACAATAGTCGTCCTTCTGTGCTCTCTGTTCGTCGAATTGTTAAGCGTACATTTTCTTAACATAGTTCAAGTGTCAATAAGACAAAAAACCGCTGGAAGTAAAAAAATATCTGTGCCGTTCAGGCACTCAGGATTTTGAGAAAGGATTTGGGATATGTATAAAATTTTTCATACTTAAGAACTGAAGCCATCCCACCACCGTAAACATCGTGGATTTGCTGATTTTGCCTTGGAACAACTTGAAAACGATAACGGTGAAAATCATAGCGCGGTAAATACACAAAACTGTCAATTCTAGTACTAAGAAAATCCAAAAATTATTCATGGACAACCTTTGATTTCAATTAAATTGACAGTTTGGTGTGGGTTTTGGTCTGGTGGTATCATAGGCCCTCATTTCTTTCGAAATGAAACTGGTGATACCGTTACTGTCAATGGAGAGCGGTATAGACCGGATCATTGAATTCGTTCCTGCAAAAGAGTGGCGGCCAGAACTGAAAGCTATAGAAGTTATTTACTCCTATTTCTAACAGGAGTTTACTACAGCCTTAATTGATAAATCGATCAACACTCCGTCTCAGCTAGACCTAATAGAACAGCACATTGCGCTCTGCTGAGGCTAGTTACTTCAGGCAGTCACTCATTTAACCTAGAATGTGTGATCCTGGTTGAGAAGTTATTGAGGAGGCAAACATAGTTTCTAGAAAAGTAGTAATGAGGAAAAAGTAACAATACCATCTTTAAAAGGATTATTTCTTTTTCACTGGTGTAGAAACCGCTTACGCGGTTATGGCCGAGTTAACAAAAGCGCTCCAGTCGTTTCTTCTTTTCTCAAGGTGGCGCCAATTGGAGATTCCAATCGAAATCAAGTCCTTCACCACCTGGTCCTTCCAACAGAGTGGAGGTCTTCCTCTTTCTCTGGCGGGTACTGCGTCGAATACTTTCAGAGCTGGAGTGTTTTCGTTCATTCGGACGACATGATAGACATCGCGGCATAAAAGCAGTTCTTTTTCGCGCTGTCAAAGGCGGCTCTGAAATCGACGAAGAGGTGGTGTGTGTCGATTCTCCTTTCACGGGTCTTTTCCAAGATGTGGCGCATGGTGAATATCTGGTCAGTTGTTGGTTTGCCGGGTCTAAAGCCACATTGATAAGGCCTAATCAGTTTGTTGACAGTGGACTTCAATTTTTCACACAATACGCT
The DNA here is from genome assembly GCF_024586455.1 of Bactrocera neohumeralis. Classification (NCBI taxonomy): domain Eukaryota; kingdom Metazoa; phylum Arthropoda; class Insecta; order Diptera; family Tephritidae; genus Bactrocera; species Bactrocera neohumeralis. The sequence continues at coordinate 23,195,759 of NW_026089624.1, read as the reverse complement.
CGATAGAACCTTAACCTCCAGATAGTGTGGAGGCTTATCCCACAGTAGTTGGCGCAGTTTGAGGGGTCTCCCTTTTTGTGGATTGTGCAGAGCACACTTAAATTCCAATCGCTGGGCGTGCTTCCGTCCGACCATATTTTACAAAGAAGCTGATGCATGCTACTTATCAATTCTTCGCCGCCGTGTTTGAATAGCTCGGTCGGCAATCCATGGGCCTCCGCCGCTTTGTTGTTCTTCAGACGGGTGATTGCTATTCGAACTTCTTCAAGGTCGGGCAATGGAACGTCATCTCCATCATCGTCGATTGGGAAATCGGGTTCGAGTTCATTGGCGGGTGCGAATCTTGGCTGCAACAAGATAGTGGTCCGAGTCGTTATTAGGACCTCGGAGCGTACGCACATCTAGAACACTGGAGACGTGTCTTCCGTCTATCACAACATGATCGATCTAGTTGGTGGCTTTTCGATCCGCAGACAGCCAGGTCCCCATTTGGGGATGTTTCCTTATGGAGGCTGAATTTACCGACTGTTGCGCCAAAGATACCTTCCTTGCCCACCCTGGCGTTAAATTTGTCAAGCACGACTTTGACATCGTAGCGGAGGACAGCTCTCATAGGTGCGCTCCAAGCGCTCATTGAAGAAATCTTTGGTCACACCGTCCTTCTCTTCCATCGGGGCGTGCGCGCAAATCAGCGATATGTTGGAAAACTTCGTTTTGATGCGGATTGTGGCTAGACGTTCATCCACCGGAGTGAATGATAGTATTCTGCGACGGAGTCTCTCTCCCACCACGAATCCCACATCAAACTTGCGCTCCTTTATATATCCATTATATTGGCGGGTTCCCAACCCAGCGCACAACCCTATGTAGGGGATGTTTCGCCTTCTCACTTTAGCTCGCCTTCAAACGGATGTTCTTAGGCTGCCGACCAAATATCCTCTGGTCATAGACCGGACGTCATGAGCTGATTGAGCCATATGTAAAATAATCGTTTCTGGCCACTCCCAAGTGAATGGCGATCAGAGAACTTTCCTCACTTGCGTGAACTTCTACACATGACTCCATCGTTTAAAAGGATTAAAAAAGACGAAATGTATGTAAGTTTTAATGTAAACACTCCCAGCTAATTTAATATGAACTTCGGCAATCAAACCAGGTAGAAGTGTGGAAAATCATATTGCATAAATATCGCAATTCGATACTTTTGCTTCCTTCCTTTGCAACTCTAGCCTTTATTCAATGTGTGTCTGGGAATATTTTCAGTGGGGTCGCAATTAATTGAAGTTTTATACCCTGAACAGGGTATTTTAAGTTTATCACGAAGTTTGTAACACCCAGAAGGAAGCGTCGGAGACCCTATAAAGTATATATTTAAATGATCAGTATGTTGAGCGTGAGTCGACTTAGCCATCTCCGTCTGCCTGTCTGTCTGTATATGTCTGTATATACGAACTAGTCCCTCAGTTTTTAAGATATCGTTTTGAAATTTTGTAAACGTCACTTTCTCTTCAAGAAGCTGCTATATAAACTGAACGATCAAAATCATGTCCTTGTACTTTTTTATTTGACAAGATATCTCGACAAAATAAAGTAAAATATTTAAATAATTTGTTCAGATCGAACCCCTTTAACATATATCTGCAAAAACTGAACGACCAAAATCAATTCTTGTATGGATACATCTTTATTTATGAAAGGTATTCGAACTTCGGTGAAATCGAGTTGAACGAGGTTTATAAAGATATTTCAAAGAATTACGGAAGTGTGGAATGAAGTTTAATAACATTTATTTTTTAGTAATACTTAAAAAAAAATGAAGGCTATTCTTGGAAATAAGGAAGTATTTGTTACAATTTGTCAATTGTTATATAGTATTAGATAAATATATAAGTATACATTACTAAGCATTAGCCATTTCCCGTTGGGATGAGGCACACATGTACGGCTAAATGAAGTTTATATTATTAACTAGCTGACCCCGCAGCCGTTGCCCTGCGTGAAATTATGTGTTTTGAAACGAAAAAAAGTTGAAATTATATTCTGTCGAAAATGATTTATTTACGATTTTTCTACATTTTTTTATGTAGCGCAACTTAATAAACATAATTTTTTGATTTCTGTTCTGGTGCGTAAATATAAAGAGAAGATGGGTTTCCAACTCGTCAACACGCCACATATATCTGGCCGTGTGAAAAATATAGTATTTCCCGATTTCCTTGTGTCCTGTTGATTGTCAACGCAAAGGCAATTTGCCCTAGAAATTGAATACGTTTGAAGTGAAATGGCTGTCCCTCGTATTCGATAACTGCGTCATAATCAGTCGGGTTCCATTACACAGTTTTGGCGGATGAAGATTGTGAAACATAATGATGACAAATCCAACTTTGAGACGCAAATGATGCTGGAGCATACCAAGCCTCTCCAAAGAATTTGGAAATTCCACTGTATAATTTACGTTTTCGTCTTCCTTGTCAAGACGATCGATCGATTTATATGAGCGCAAACCTCCCGAAATTTGACTTTGAATCTTCCAGTTTAAGTCATTAACATCGGTATTTTTGGCAACTAAAATTGCGTGGGCACTCAAGCAATTGCAGTTACGATAATTTTGCCAATGTGTGGATAAACATTCGTGATGAGTTAATCTTCCGTTGAAGTGAATTGACAAAAGGGAGGTGAAATTGATATCAAACCACTGGAAGTATCAACCGAAATTTGCCCATTTCCAATTCTTAGCGAATACAATGTAAAATGTCATCGGCAATGTCATTTTTTCGTATCCCATAATTAACGCGAATTTGAAGGCTGATATATCGAAATGATCTTCGCGAAAAGTATGCGAACTTCAGTGGCATGCGAAGTAACTATCGCATTGTCCTTCGTCTGTTTCCAGTGATTATCATATTCCAGCAAATGCAACTGCTGGCATGCTTCTCAAAAAGTTGCACACACTGTACCATTCACAATACGCAGTGACTTAAATTAAGTTGAACCGCGAGACGCACAACAGTCGGAAAACTTTCATGAATTGCAAAAGTAAATATCCTAAAAGCGCTTTATTGGAGTTGACACCCATTCGATACTGCTGATCTCATATCGTTCAAGGCCAATAACCGCTATGTTGCTTTCTTTAGTGACGAACTTGCAAACGTATTTGATTGATTTCACCAATCTGCAATATTCAACATTGACATGAGTTTTGAATGTGAATTAGACAAAAGTGGCGAATATGGTACGATCCAGGTGTTGTCAACTTCTACATCATTTCCCATTTCCGTTTCCGAAAGAAAAGCACATGAGTAGTGTTTCGTGTATTTATTGTCAAACATACAAACCAAAGCGGGATTGTAAGGTTCGCAAGGTCCATGAACCATATTGGTTTTCACCACTTCGTATAATTCTGGATCTATCTCTGAATCAGGAATTTCCGCTGAAATGATTTCATCAATTTGATCTGGTGTAATCACCATCCGCATCTAAAGAAGAATGTGTGCGCGAGTTAATACATGACTTACACTGAACCCAACTGATAATAGCTACCACACATATACATCTGCCTAGCAGTAAGCTGACATCACTTACTATAAGATAACACTATCCAAATAACTAAACTAATTGTCATCCACATCAGTATTTTCCACTTCAGTACTTTTCCACAATAGAATAGAAACCACAAAACTACAACTGATAAACATATTACTTTGAAGCTAAGTTTTTTGTATAAATACAAGCACCCGCTTGTATACAGCATCTCTTTTTTCTGTTCATTAAGTGATTAAATAAAGATCGCTCTACGGAGCTAAAAATATATTTTTTATAAAATAATAAAGTGTAAACTTTAATTGGCGCCCGAGCAGGGACACACTAATAAAAAGGAATCAGAATAAATTCCTTAACAAGTGAAGGATATAAAAACATATCCTAGGAAAGTGTCCCAAAACTAAAAAGGACCTGTCAACAAAAAAGGATTCGATACAAAAATCCTTCAAGTACAAGAAATAAGGTTGAATTCAGTAACTAAAATTCAACCAAATTTTCAAAACGGTTCAAAACTTAAAAACAAAACAAGAAAAAACAAAATAAAATGGCACAACAAGCAGCAGAGATCCAAGCACTCCAAGCGATGGTACTTGATTTGCAGAGGAAATTCGCCGAAGCTCAAATAGGTAATACACCAATAATAGAAGCCCAGGATGAAATCTGTACATACACTGATCCCAAAGAAGTCGACTTAGGACTCTTCAAATCAGCAATAACAGTGTTTAGTGGAGATTATCACGAATACAGAAATTGGAGAAAACTAGCAATAACTCTAATGAATAATGTGAAAATATTTCGTGGACAAAACAATTACACTGAAGCCCTAATCCTTCTCAGAGGAAAGATCACAGGACGAGCTGCACAAATCCTCATCAACAACAACACAAAGCTAAACTTCGATGAAATCATAGACCGCCTAGACGACTCTTATGCAGATCAACGCCCACTCTATGTACTCGAGGAAGATATGATGAGAATACGACAAGGAGAAAAACCTCTCCACATATACTACGATCACCTGAACCAAGCACTCAACGGAGTATTATCCAAGATAGAAATGTCACACAAAAATGAATTTGTGATAGAAGCTCTATCAAAAGAAGTGCAACTAAAAGCGATACGTACATTTATCGCAGGGTTAAAAAGTACAGCAACAAAAAACGCACTGTACTCCAGAAATTGCTCAAACCTGATGGAAGCCTACGGTATAGCAAGGACCATGCAACATGACACTCATTATCACCAACTGGAACACATACCCAGAACATACCAGAAGAGTCAGCAACAATGGCAGAGACCACAAATATACCCACCTCTTAAACCAACTTTCGTGCAACAAACATAGCCAGTGGTACCAATGGATGTAGATCCTTCCTCAACAAGATTCAGAAGACAACCATACAATCCACAACCACCACAATTTCAGCAGACAAGCAGACAAACACCGAATCCCTTCAAAACAGTAATGCAACGAGTAGGAGAAAAATTCAAGAGAAGCAGAGACGAATCATCAAATATAAATCAACGCAAAGCGCAGCGGATCAACCAAATGAATGATGCACAAACTAATGAAAATAACATATCACTCTGCAATGAAGCAGCTAGCGTAAGTTATAAAAATACTAACCAACAAAAACATTTTTTTATAAGGCATCACGGTCTTCCAACACTCCGACGAACTGCACCAGACGGAAGATACGTGTATATACTAATAGATACAGGTGCCACAAGTAGTTATGTAAGTAAAGACTATCCATTTGCAGAAAGAATTAAATTAGACAAACCTATTGAATTCAATACATTACATGGAACTTCAGTAGTTACCCACAAAAGAGAAATTAATCTCGTAGGATTTGACTTAGATTTTTACGAAACAGAAGAAATAAAAGAATTTGATTTAATATTAGGAGAAGATTCCTTAAGAAAAATTAAAGCAAAAATAGATTTATTCGAATATTCTATAACATTTAAAAAAATATCTGAACAAGTAAAGGAACAAATTAATTATACTATAGGAGACAAAACTTATGAAAAAGAAATAAAAGAATTAATGAATAACAATAATAACAATGAACTGTTACCTTTTACAACCACAATACAAGCAGAGATCAGGACTGAAACCAGAGAACCTGTTTGGGTACGACAATACCCCTATCCATATGCGGATCAGGACTTTGTCGAAAAGGAAATACAGAAGCTATTAAAAAATAACATAATACAAAAAAGTAAAAGCCCATATAACTCACCAATATGGACAGTCTCAAAAAAAGGATTAGATGAAAAAGGTAAACAGAAAAAAAGAATGGTTATAGACTTCCAAAAATTAAATAAACAAACGATAGCAGATAGATACCCTATTCCAGATATAACTATGACTCTCCAGAATTTAGGGAAAGCCAGATACTTTACAACAATTGACTTAGAATCAGGATTCCACCAAATTATGATAAACCCAGAAGACAGAGAAAAAACCGCATTTTCAGTCAATGGAGCTAAATATGAATTCCTTCGCCTACCGTTCGGCCTAAAGAATGCTCCAGCCACATTTCAAAGATGTGTCGACGACATACTGAGACCCTTTATTGGAAAATGTGCATATGTATATATCGACGATGTATTAATTTACTCTACTGACCCAAAGCAACATATTAAAGACATCACTAATATTATACATACCCTAAATGCAGCCAATATGAAAATCTCAGAGGAAAAATCTAATTTTTTTCAAACAAAAACAGAATTCTTAGGACATATCATAAACAATGGAAGAATTACAGTAGATCCAGGGAAAATCGAAGCTATAGATAGGTATAAAATTCCTGAAACACTAAAGGAATTACGATCATTTTTAGGACTAGCCTCCTATTATAGGAAATTCGTGAAGAACTTCGCACATATATATGCAAGCCATTAACAATTTACCTAAGAGGAGAAAACGGAAATATTTCAAAAAATAAAAGTAAAAACGTAAAGTTACAATTAGATAAAGAAGCACTAAATGCTATAAATGAAATAAAAAATAAATTAAAAGAAAAAGTTGGACTATATCAACCAGATTTTAATAAAGGGTTTGACTTAACCACAGATGCTAGTAACTACGCAATAGGAGCAGTACTAAGCCAAGGAAGAAATCCTATATCATTCATATCAAGAACATTGACGAAAACGGAACAAAATTATTCTACAAATGAAAAGGAAATGTTAGCCATAATTTGGGCATTACAGAAATTTAGAAATTATTTATACGGAATAGCAGACCTAACTACACTCAGTCCTTTTTTTACGCGATTATTGGTTCTGCCACTAACCGCGTAAAAAAAAAACGCGTAAAAATGGTTAGTTTTCCAATATTAACTGACGAATTGGTTCCGAATATAAAAAATATCGCGTATAACAAAATATACGCGCAAAAAAATATTAAAAAACAATACAATAAGTTTCAAATTTCAGACTTATGATTTATTCATTCATAACAAAATAAAAAATACAAAACAAAAGCCATATATAAAAGAGAAGAAAATAGAAAATAGGTAGATTTATTGAAAAAACCGTTGAATGCTGTTTAATCATTGTCATTATCCGTAGTGGAAATTATTCTTAGCCGCTTATTTTGATGGCCGGCACTGATATCACTAGAATTTGTATCAGAATCAATAGTAAGAACTATGGATTGATGTTCTGATTGACTTAGCATCCCCGACTGAGTTTGCACCATAAATTCAGTTAATTTTGTTTGAATGCTTCTTTTTGGACCCAATAAATTCCGATGTAGTTCTTTATATCTTAACATGCAGAGACTCAATTCTTTTTGAAAAATTCGTGCACGTTCGGCTCAGTATCATTTGCTACAAAATAATTTTCCAATTCTGCTGCAAATTTAAAACCAAGAAAAAAACGAAAAAAAGCAATCGCGTTAAAGTGAGAAATTCGCGTAAAAAAAGGAATTTGCGCTGCAAAAATAACCGCGTTAAAGTGAAATAGCGTAAAAAGAGATCGCGTAAAAAAAGGACTGAGTGTATATACACAGACCATCAGTCTTTAATATTTTCCATATCAGAAAAAAACCCGAATACTAAATTAAAGAGATGGAAAAATTTGATAGAGGAATACGGTGCCAAGCTAAAATACAAACCAGGGCATGAAAATATTGTAGCAGACGCTTTATCACGACAAATAAACATAATGTCAGATACGTCAATGCAAATGATAGCAAAACCATTAAATTCATTTCAAACCCAAATTATTTTAACACCGTCACAAACAAACGAAAAAACAGCAACAACAATATTTCCGCGACACGAACGATTCGAAATAACATATAACACTGAAGAATAAATGATTCAAACATTAAAACAAATAATGAAACCTAAAATAGTAACAGCATTCCACACTGACTTAGAGACGTGGCATAAACACAAAGAAAAGATAGCAAACATATTTTCAACCTACTACAAAGTATTTACACAAAATAAACTACACGATATAATAGAACAAAAAGATAGGGAAAATATATTAGACTTTACACACAAGAGAGCACACAGAAACGCTCTAAACAACTATAAAGAAATATTAGAAACTTGTTATTGGCCAACACTAAAACGAGACACAGAAAAGATAGTGAAAAATTGTGTCAACTGCATGGAGAATAAATATGAAAGGAAACCAATTAAACAATTATTAGGAAAAAGCCCAGTACCAAATACTCCAGGCACATCAGTACAAATGGACATATTTTATATAAATGGCAAAAGTTATCTCTCTTCTATGGATAGATTTACTAAATACGCATATTTTCGTAAATTAGGAAGTAAACTACATTTTCATGAAATAATAGAAGAAGTGTTATCACAAATTTTTCCGAACTGTACCGATCTCATGACCGATAATGAAAGCATATTCGTCGGCATAGGCACAACCGCATTATTAAATAAATTACAAATTAAACACGAAAAGACAGCAAATAATCATTCAACTTCCAACGCACAAGTAGAAAGGTTACATTCAACGATATTAGAAATCGCGAGGACTTTAGCTAACGACAGAACTACAACTAGGGAAGAAGAAATATTCTCAGCAGTCAAGGAATATAACAGGACTATTCATTCGGTGATAAAGGAAAAACCAGTAGACTTATTTTTTAATCAAAAGGAAATTAACGAAAAAGTGAAAAATAATATAGAAAAAAACCAAGAACGTATGTTAGAATACCATAATAAAAAAAGAAGCCAAAAAGATTTTAAACCAGGAAAAATAATTTATGAAATATTTATTGAAAAGTAGTAGAAGACAAAAATATAACAAAAGATATATTAAACACATAGTAAAAGAAAATAAAGAAAATACGGTGCTTAAACGAAAAATAAACTAATTCACAAAGATAACATACGAAATGTACTACCCGATAATAATATTAATAATTCTAGTGAACAAATCACTACAATACCAAATAACTAATGTGGAAAATAAAAAGTTTTTATTAACCGGGACATATCCGTCATACATTTATAATGAATCAGATTACTTATATCACATGATAAACTTAACAAAAATTTTAGAACATTATGACACACTCTCAACATTAGCTAAAAACTCTCCGGAATTACATAGGGACATAGCCTTAGTCAACAGAATAGAAGTGTTAAAAAATCAGTTAATAATTAGAAGAAAGAAAAGGAGCATAAATTTCTTAGGATCAGCACTTAGTTTTATAACAGGCGTACCAGATCATGACGATATGATAAAAATAAAACAACAAATTAATGATATAGTAAAAAATAATAACAAACAGAGGTTAATCAACACTCACTTCGAAAAACTGTTGGAATCCTTTAATTATAAAACAATTCATCAACAAGTAATGCTACAAGAAATAATCAAAGAACTTGAAGACTTAACTTTAACAATCAATTTCGCTAAAAATAAAAACTTTTACTCTGCATCGTTAAACACGGAAGATATAGAAAAAATTATTAAATTAGAGAATTCAGACATTGCTGTAATAAATATAATGGAATATTCAGATATACACACTTGTAGAATTAACAACACATTTATTATTATATATAAATACCCTATAATTAAACGAAAATGTGAAACATATGATATTACACCAATAGCATATCGACATGGGAAGTTACAATTAGACAATAAAGTATCTAAATGTAAAAACGAAATAAAAAGAATTAACAAATGTAAAAATATTTTATCAAAATTTATATGTCAAGAAACTAAAACAGATACTTGTACAATACCAATGTTATTAAACCTTAAAGCACAATGCAATGTAAAAGAAGAATCAACTCAATCAAGGAAATATTTTAATAAATGGTAAAAATAAAATAAATAATGAAACTATCACAGGAACATACCTAGTGCAGTTTAAAGAAAATATAAAATTAAATAATATAACATTTTACAATCAAAACGAGGAATTAAAAAAATATATCCTGTCACAAGAAGAAAATAATATTAAAATCCTAGATATATTAGAATCAAACTCAAAATATAAATTTAATAACATTGAAAAACTACATAAATTTATTATACCATACGAAGAACACCCAATACAAAGCATATTTGTAACCCTAATAATTATATGTATACTAGCTACAACAATATACTTAAGTTTTAAATTGTATTATGCCATATTGAAATGTAAAACTCTAAAACTTAAAGAAAATCACAAAAAAAGATATGAACAAATACTGAAGGCTCAAGGATTGGAACATCTAGCTGATTGACCTCGATCCATGATTCCGCACGTATGTCATCGCATTTTGGGAGTACTTCTTGCCTTTTCTTGGGCTGTCATACGTTGATGGCAAAAAGAACGCCAACCGATATTACGGCGACCTCTTCGTGGCTTCGTAACAAATTTCAATATGCAATTGATCACATTGTGTGAAACACACATAAAGTTTTCACTGAATAATTTTAAATAATTTTTCCTTTGGATAGTCGGAATAAAAAAGCAAGCGATCAAAATTGAACAATTCAAATCATTTACAAATCAAAATATTGAAAAACAAAACAAACAAAAATTGAAAAGAATGTGTATGGAAAATGTTACTTTTTGGGATTGTCCAATTATCCGACTTCTCCTCATTAAAAGTATAAGGTATTCTGTTTCTAAACCTTTCCCGATCCACAACAAACAACCTTTCAATTTCAAGATTAGTTCAACCGTTCTCTTAGTGTTACTAACAAACAAACATTCATTTTTATTGTACCGTTTGTATGGGGAAAAGAAAAGGACTGTTTTTAGGGGTTTTCCGGAAATTATTCGAATTTTCCTCGCCGTAAAAACCATCTTTGAACTTCAACGAACATTTAAGAAAAAGAATTGGCCAAATTGGTCCAGGCGTTATTGAGTTATGAGCGTACATACATTTTGGCGATTCATTTTTATTTATATAGATATGTACGTGTGTTGTCTTTAATAATGTGTCGAATCAATATTTTATTTGAGGATGCCTATCAGCTATAAGAGATACCTAGTGTCCTGTCATATGGTAGCCGGTAGACAATAAAATAAATTACGGTGTGATGATATAAGAATATTTTTAATTAAAAGCGAAAATGTACTTACAATGGTAAGTATATACACAGCCATATAGCGAATTATGCATGGCTACATATGTTTTAAATGGTGATTACACTAGAATAAGGCACAGTAGATAATATAGCGAAGTCCTATCGAACGACCGTTTGTCAATTCAATATAAAGGGTTGAACTGGCGTCAGCGTACATGAACAGGTAAGAAGATTAACATCGCAACAGATAGGCGATCACTTTCATCTGGCAGCAAAAAGTTTCACTTAATTTTTAATTCTTCTCTATCAGTAACGGCGCACAGTGTTTAGAGATACGAAATATAATTAAAGAATTTATCATATGATACAAACCCTACTTAGCATTATCAAATAAGATTTTGAGTTAACCTGAATGAAATTTGTAAAAAAAATATTTTTACCCCGAAGCTCCTTGCGGTGACTTATATTAATTGTAAGAAAAAAAATAGATTTTTATGATTTTTTAACTAACAAAATGGCGGCCTCAGCCGATTTCTTGTAATTAAAAACAAAAAGAAAGCTGTTTCAAAAAGCTGTATATATTTCATTTAATTCTACCGAGCGGTTTTCGGTTTACAGTGGTAGTTTTAAGAAAAATTCATTTGAATTTTGCATCTTAACAGAATGGGGAACATAGCGACTCCAAACTTTAAACGCGTTTTTCAAAGAATGGTGTTTTTCAAAACAATTTTCACTCTCAAAGGAAGTGTTTTGAAGATATCTAGTTCTAATTTAGAGAAAAAATATTGAACGTCATTCACTATCGTGCTATGGAAGCTTTTATTTCTTTTTTTGAAATCTTCCTATTTTTTTCTACGAAAAACTGTCGAAAAAAAGTTCAAAAATCGATACTGTTTGTTCAAACCGCCGTTATTTTGTCAAATTTCAAAAAAAAAAAAAAAAACAAGTAAGGAAGGGCTAAGTTCGGGTGTCACCGAACATTTTATACTCTCGCATGATAAAGTGATAATCGAGATTTCATTATCCGTCATTTACATATTTTTCAAATACCGTATTTGTGTAAAGTTTTATTCCGCTATCATCATTGGTTCCTAATGTATATATTATACAGAGAAGGCATCAGATTGAATTCAAAATAGCGTTATATTGGAAGAAGGCGTGGTTGTGAACGGATTTCACCCATATTTTGTAAGAAAATATTACATATCGAATTTCATTGAAATCGGCTGAGTAGTTCCTGATATATGGTTTTTGGTCCATAAGTGGGCGACGCCACGCCCATTTTCAATTTAAAAAAAAAAGCCTGGGTACAGCTTCCAGCAGTGGCGGGGACACTTCCACTTTTCCAAAAAAATTACGTCCAAATATGCCCCTCCCTAATGCGATCCTTTGTGCCAAATTTCACTTTAATATCTTTATTTATCGCTTAATTATGACACTTTATAGGTTTTCGGTTTTCGCCATTTTGTGGGCGTGGCAGTGAGCCGAGTTTGCCCATCTTCGAACTTAACCTTCTTATGGAGCCAAGAAATACGTGTACCAAGTTTCATCATGTTATCTCAATTTTTACTCAAGTTACAACTTGCACGTACGGACGGACGGACAGACGGACGGACGGACAGACAGACATCCGGATTTCAACTCTACTCGTCACCCTGATCACTTTGGTATATATAACCCTATATCTAACTCTTTTAGTTTTAGGACTTACAAACAAACTTTATGTGAACAAAATTATAATACTCTCCTTAGCAACTTTGTTGCGAGAGTATAAAAAAGACCCAAATTGCGGTCGCAATCGTGGACAACGTACAGGACCTGTTTTTACGTGTCATTTCAACCATTTATTTAACTATTATACACGCAATAAATAAACATAAAGAAATGATTTTGTATTTATTTCCAAAAACAAAAAATCGCAAAAATCAGTGATTTTGCTGAGGGTCACACTGAGACTATTCCTTAAGATACACTACACGCTAACAAATTTTTCGGTATATAGTCAGCCATAGGCACTCATGTTCGTTATAGTATGAAGCTTTGAATAGGTGTAGTCCATTTTCGATCACCCCTTGAATGGAATGAAGATTTGCATTCTATAGAATGTAAGGTGTAGCGATTTCGCCTAAGTTGAACTATAAACTATCAAACGGTTACATAAAAATTTCAAGGTTAAAAAGTTATGTTCAAACTTGTTGCTGATTTGTTCGATTAGTTTTAGGTGTTACAAACTACTGTTGGGTCTGTCCAATATGTATGTATGTACACATATATTGGAGAGTGTATAGATAAGCTTCAAATGCGATTATTTACAAAATTTGAGCGCGTGCACAGGGGAGTTGACACCCTGTGCACAGGATTGATTATGATTTCAACGCGAGATCGGACAAATTTCGAAAATATTCCCACTGACCGTATTGCAGCGTCATTTGTTGGTTTAATTTAATTTATAATACATTTGGGTATCTATAAACACATATACATTCGTAAGTGTACAGGTATTAAGTGCATATTTTTAAAGCAAACCGTTTTGTATGCAAATTACTTTTTTATTAAATCTGTTTGCATTGATGGATAGCCATTGTGTCTGCATTTTAAGCGCTTCTCGTCCGTATCACGTCCGGCGCGAATGGGTCCAAGCGGTAGAGGTAAATGTATTCAGCTTGAATTGTGACCGTTAAGTGTCCGATGTTACGTGTCTTGCGTGTAATTTGAGATTTGGGTGTGAAAGCAGGGGATGTTCGAATGTACTTAAAAGTATACATATGTGAACACATTGGAAAGTATCCCTTGCCATGCACATAGATAAATATGCTAGTAGACAGATGTGTGACGTGACAAAACCAAATGCAATAGAATGACAGCTTAAAAATGCTTATGAAAATTTTTTAAAATGTACATATGTATGCATTTGAACATTTCCGTGGCGTGAACGTGGCACAGCTTCATTCTACATACAAATGTGTATATACCCTATTTTAAGCGTGTTTATAATGTGTTTAGAAAAAGCACCTCGGCTATAAGCGCGTAAGCGGTTTCCACGCCAGTAAAGAAGAAGAAACAACTACTTGGATGATCATTTCTTTATGCATATTTTTTGAGCTACATATAATCTATTATCATTAATAAATGCAATAGTAAAGGATACATATATTGTTCGATTTGACACTTCTCGGCTCACATAAGATTATGTGGATATCTCATTAAAGGGGGGGCACAACCCGACGCACAGTGGGAGAAATGGTTAATCTAGCGGCGCTTCCTTAATAGCTTCTTAAATACAATGAAAAAATGCATTACTTTATTCTAAAAATATGTGTTAATTATTTATTTATATGTTTTTATGTTTTATTAGAAAAAAAACTATTCAGAGTCAGAGCTCTCAGAATTACTGCCGTCAGGTAGATCATTTATATGTAAAAGAAGGTGTTTGACCTCATCATCTATTTCAATGTGATTTTTGGAGTACTTGGAGGTGCTTTTAGACTTAGATGTAATAATAGGATCTGAAGAAACTAAAAGAGTGTGTATTAAGTCTTCCATTGTATTCAACCTTGAGTTTTTTCGCGTATGGTTCAGTCTATAACTGCGAAAATCTTTATTTTTTGCTTCAAGTGCCTTTTCTGACATTATTCCTATTGGTAGCGAAACTTTTTCAATAATATCTGCTCCGTGTATTAATATTTAATGTACAGATGGAGGCATATAAAACCAAGGATATTCGGAAAGAAATAATTCTGCTGTATTCCAAGCATATTTGCGAAAAGCCTCTATGTTAACTGCATACCCACATGCCATGGTACGCAAAATTATACCAAATCTTTTTATAAGTTCTACTTTTACGCCAGTTATTGTAGAGGCTAAAATTGGATGCTGGAAAAATATTCTTGCAGTATTCCCAGTGTTTGTATTGCCTGATCCTTTCGTGGGAATGTCCACCAATAACCCATTTTTTCTTTTAGCTCAAGTTGAATCTTTCTTTTGGTTTGCTGAGCGATTTCTTTATGTTCTCCACGAATTGCCAATTTTGTATGGGTATTCTATAGGCGATATGAATTATACACTCAAAGCACCGTGTCCAAGCATGGAGTGTTGACAATCCGTACTCATACAAGTGCTCCTGGGTTGTCTCAATTGAACATTATTTTGATTATTCATGAATTTTGGTGTTGCTCCGCAAATTCCACAGGACTGCGAGGAGGAGCCCGCTAAATTGTTAAAAACTTTCCCATCAATCATTGTTAAATGGAATTCATGTAATACTTCGAAAAAACTCAACTTTGTCGGAACAATGCTTACAATTTGCCTTTTAATATTATCTATCTCAACCTTAACTAACTCCGCTGACTCTTTTTCAAAAATTATTTTAATGGGTCTGCAAAACCGAGTTGAAGAATGCCTGTTATTTTGCCATAGAACAGCGTCTCCTTTTTTAATTTGTAAAGGCACAATACATACAGCAAATACTCATCAGTTATTTCACAATCAGAAGCACTAAAACGTTGACGGTAAGTGGAGTGACCACTGTTGCCCCATTTAAATATTGCTTTTATGCTCTCATTAATATTGCCTGCAGTCAAAACACCTTCAAAAGATTTGGAAAATCCTTGTATTATACGTGCAACAGTATGGTGTACAAGACTTTGCAGGGCAACTTCCGCTGAAAGTTCAGTTACGTGTATGCCACTGGGGTAACACTCTGTTTTAGCCTTAAGTAAAATATCGTAGCTTGGATAAATATTGCAGTTTCGTTCTTTGGCACCATATTGCATTATTTTGTACGACTTTTTTGAGTATCCGCCATCTATATAAAGAGATAAAGCTTCCTCAGTTGTATACGGAATTGGGGTTTTTTGTCCAGAGCTTACAGACTTAAGCATTTTCGAAGCAGTCGAACTTTCTTCAAACAATTTTGAAACAACCTGTGAAGCATTTCTTTTTCCAGCTTTGTAAAGACTTACGCTTGCCGCTACCATTAACTCTTGGTTAGGTGTTTCGTTAACAACTGATCCAATTTTGTTTTTTTTTTTTGAGTTTTCATTGTACACTCTGAAAATGGTTATTGTGTACGGTGATGACCAGTTGGCTTAGAAAAAATTATATTTTCATCCAACCATTTCTTATTTCGCTCTTCGAACACTGACATAACCCTATGACATTCTTTCCACTTTTCTACAAGTTTGCTTATGAAATTTCTTAATTGTTTTTAAATTTTGCGAGTTTGCTAGTAGTATAGTGAAACTTTGAGCGATCAATGACGTTAGAAAATATATGATTTTCAACAACAAAAATTTTTTTGCTGGTACTGGTTCACTGTGCCATATTAAAAAGAAGCGTGCGTTTAGACTCTGCCATAGTATTTAAAAAGGGGAAAAAATCAGTAACTTTCAAATACTTGCAGCCAATTTTTGGGCAAGACGTAGATCACAACATATTTTAACAAATTATACAAACATTGAATCGAATCCCATCGAATCCACCACACTTATTTTCTACGGAACATTGGATTACACATATAAAAACACTTTGATATAGGACAATTTCTTTTTCCATTGTAAAGATCTAAAACATATATTAACAGACCACAATGACTTTTTTTTATTTAACACTTACCAAATAATAATAATTAAGTCACAAATCTTAATACAAAATTTTATATTTAAGTTTTTCAGTTCAAAAATTGCACTTAAAAATAGGTAAATAGTAATTATTGCACTTGCTAAAACATGTGTTAAATTCGAAAGCTCACAGATATGCGAATATTGGGAACAAAACAAAAACTAAAACAGAAAAGACCTCGTTAAGAAATAAATTTTCAATAAAACAAACAAAATTTTGAGAATTCTGAATTTAACAATTTCGCTAAAGCGCCGCTAGATTGATCATTTCTCCCACTGTGCGACGCTATAATACCTGTCATAATAATAAAGTTTCCATGCAAGAACTTCATAGGTCAACTTGTATCTATCAAATTTCGTGAAGATATCGTGTTTAATAAAAAAGGTTTCTATAAAACTATATGCGGTTCGATATTGGTGGTTCCGACAAATGAGCAGATTTTCAGATCGATATCGCAAAAACTGAGAGACTACTTCGCGTATATATTTTTATATATGTTACGTGTGACGTTTTTTGTCCGCAATGAACTCCTAAACTGCTGAACCGATTTTAGTAAAATTTAGCACACTGCGTCCAGTTCGAACCAACTTAGATGATAGGATAGTAGAAACAATTCATAAATAAAAAATACAGTGCACACCATGCACATTCTTAATGTTTATTAAGTACAATCTATTAAGTGGACAACTTTATAAAATGGACAGAAAGTCTGGTAATCAGACATTGACAAAGCAGCTTAAATTTCTTTCTTTTTATAACTAATTGAAATATCAAAATCCTGCTGACTTAATACAACATTATTAGCCAAAATGGATGAGATTGGGTGAAAAATTGCCCAAGATCCCAAAAATTTTGAATTTTCAGACAACCGGTTGACTTTACTCTTTATAAATTGGTGATGGCTTATGAGATACCTAGAGATGTAGTAATGCCAAAAAAAGGTAAAATCAATTCAATACTTAATATAAGATTTTCAAACTTCCGGTTAGGTTTATATCGTATATAATCCGTTACTCTAACAAACCGAATATGTAGGCCAGTGTAAGTTATTTAGTTATAAATTGCTTGAAATTATGTTCTATGTTTGACCGATAACAAAGGTTAATGCGACAAGCCCTGACCGTTCTCTGCCCTAAAACAAAGAAACTGTGTTCTTAAAGTCGGCTGTCAAGTTTTTCGCGAACAAAACTTTGTATTTTTTATAAAAACGTCTGCCAAAAATACAAATTTCACTTTTTTGGTCTTAATGTACCTTGCTCAGGGTATAAAAACATTGAAAACAAGGAAATGTACAAGTAAAAAATTGTAAAAAAATACCTGTATTTATTTGTCGAATGTTTTACTTTGAATTGAACTTCCTTCGCGCTGTATCTGCCGCCCATATTCTGTAACCTATAATATAACTTAGTAAAATAATAAATTTGATTGCAATCCATTCACGAATATTGAATTATTTCGGAAATTTTTTTAATATGAAGATTTGTCAACACCTGAAGGTACTTTCCCGGCTTCAGCTCTTTCTTACTTGTGTGGTTTTGTTATGTTGCGATTTAAATTCTTTTTTATCCAAAATATACTAATTGTGTTTTAGTCAGTAACTTTGTATGTGGTATACGAATGTGCCGGCATTCACCATTCAGGCTTCCAGAAATTCACCCATCCACACAAAGGTACCCAAAACTAGCTCATTTGGATCTCATTTCGGATATTCTTGGTTGTAATTGAGTAAAGAATCAGCCTCTCTACTCGGCAATACGTCAATGTTACCATTGATACTGCTGATGTTGCTGTTGTAAGGCCAATTCTAGTAACGGTGGGCTGAGTGATAGTGACCTCATTTGTCTTACGTATCGACCAAAAACAGAATAGTCAGTACAGCTCAGTTAAGCTATGTTATATTAGTATATACCATTTGTATGTTTTTGTGAGCACCTTTTGTTTTTACAGTGAGAAGTTGCCCACTGACGGCAGACATTTGCTGTATAAATCTCTCCGGTGTGTCAAGGTCACAATTTTCGTGTTCGAATTCGTTTGCTTGCTTCTCATCGAACGCCCACTGACCACCATATGCACCAATTAACCACTTTCAATTCTGCCTTCAATACTAAAAGCAATGTTGGTGGCTCTTAATTTGATTACAATACACTAAGAACGCGTACAATATGTACAATAACCAACAGCCACAATCATACAGTAAAGCTTCTAGTGGCAGCAACAATAACAATTTACAAAATTCAAAAGCTAGTAATGAAAACTAAACACTGACACTAAAAGCATACATACATATGTACTTGTCTACGTCTGTTGGTCGGTGTGTTTGTAAAACGGTCAGTCGAAAATTGTCGACACGAAGCGAAGATTGTCTTACTGCTTGGCTAGAAGGTTGGTTGACTGCATCGTGCTGCTTATATTACTACTCACATCCGCCTTAGGTTATTCATTTGACCGACATTTGGTAGATACAAAAATTATGTTGTTTGAGTATCCTTAAATTTATGTACACATACTTGGATACATATAAATATTAGTCCATGCATAGTTAGAACAGTAGGAATTATTGCACTAATGTGAGCTACTTTTTGCATTTAACGATTGTTGGCAAGATCTAAAACTAATGAAAATGAATGTAGGGTTATAGATATGAAATTAATCAGAATGACGAGAAGAATTGATATTCGTAGACGCATGCAATAATTTCGTAAGCATGTTCCTTGGAATACTACATAGATGGCGTTTGCTGAAAAAAATGGAGTGCTCTGACGATTACTGAAAATAAACCCCTTGAATTTACTTCAATGAGTGGGACATACATACGTGGTTTTTATATATTTATTTTTTTAAAAATTGGACATCTTCTTTCCTTATAGTATGTTAAATCATATATTTCTCAAACAACTGAACCTAAATATCTGCGAGCATACTTTAATAATAACCCACGATTACCTTAGTCCCGGCAACCGACGCGGGGTGCGCAATTCGCATACGTGCAGAGTTTACTGGAAGACTTGCCCACGCTTATCTGTAGTTAAAGTATAAGTTAACTAAAGTCAACTGTCTCGAGATTGTTGACATGAAATACGACACTAGTAGCAATTATTCGACAAACTTTGCTCTATTATTGTAGACTAACTAAAGTCAATAGACTTCTGATCTGAAATATGACACCAGCATTAAAGAAATAAGTGGAAGTCATTGCATAAATTTTATGTTCCACTTTTGTAATTAGAATTAAGATATCAATAGTTTCAGTTTTAATTGGCAAGGGAGACCGAACACTTCGGCCAGCTCGGTTAATAAATATCCTAAAAATTCTTAATTGGATGCTGAGTACTTTGGCCAGATCTATCAATAAATAATATACAAATACTTAATTGGTCTCTATTAGTGGTAGTTTTAACCAAAGAAACTAAACTAATATCTGTGAAAAAAGATCGCAGAAATATCACGGCCATTTCGTATTGCCAATATCGTGCATTAGTGATACAACAGTGCATCAACCCCATCTCACAATATAACTGTCGCAGGTACATTTAAGTTGCGAAAATTAAATTATTCACTGAACCGACTAGAGATCTTCAGGCAGTGGTGTATCGTCAAAATAGCGCGTGAGTTATCTGGACAGCGGAGACCTCGGCGTTAAAACATCGCATTTTCTTACTGCTTCGCGGGAGGGACAAAATCAGACAGCTTGTCGTCTACCAGAAACTAAAAAATGTAAGTGGATACTTCTAGATAAAAGAAGTAAATAAT
>NW_026089624.1:23113056-23175217 GCF_024586455.1 Bactrocera neohumeralis | reverse complement strand
ATTTTAAATCTTCGGCATACACCAAGTATGAACACTGCCTAGACCAGTTCGAAGACACAAAGGCAATGATTTCTGATCAACTAAAGCTATTAAGAGCAATTGCACCTACTCCACAACCGAGAGTAGAGCTGCCACAAAGACAAGCCCAAGAGGCAAGCTCAGGCATTCACCTCAAAGTGCCAGTATGCGACACAGATATATTTCATGGTGATTATGAACAGTGGCCGTCCTTCCGGGACATGTTTACGGCCGTGTACATAAACCATCCTCAATTGTCACAAGCGCAAAAATTGTATCACCTCAGATACAAAACTAAAGGTCAAGCAGGAATAATAGTAAAACAGTTCGCTCTTAATGACGATAATTTCAATTTGGCTTGGGAAGCAAAAGCACGTTACGAAAACAAAAGAATATTGGTCGACAAGCAAGTAACGACACTATTAAACTTGCCTAAAATCAAGAAAGAAACAAGTGAAGAATTTGTAAGACTACAATCCACTGTTTCTAATTGTTTGTCGATTCTGTCGACACAAAATATTCCCACAGACAGCTGGGACCCAATTCTGGTAAACATTTGCACCGCCGCATTACCAGAAAAGTCGTTTCTTCTATGGGAGCAATCGCTTTCATCACGAAAAAAGTGCCCAACGTGGCAACAAATGAAAGATTTTCTCACCACCCAATATGAAATTGCGGAAAGGTTAGAAGAAAATATAATAAAAAATAAGAACATTAAACACGACCTCAATGTAAGCTTCAATAGACCCCAAGCTAGAAGCAAAAACAAATGAAACATAATTTTTAACAAAACACAATTGTTCACATCCGAACAAAGAAAACATACGTCATGCGAACTATGTAAAAGAGGGCATAAACTTAAAACTTGCGAGAAGTTTAAAAAATTAAAAGTTAACGAACGAAATAATTTTGTCAGGTCAAAACGACTTTGCACAAATTGCCTGTCACATGCGCACACATATAAAAATTGCAAAAGCAAATTCAATTGCATCTATTGTCGCAAAAGACATCATTCAATGCTTCATTACAGCATATATCCCATCTCACCCCAAAGAAGCGCTTATACAAAAAGAACCACGGGTTTAATTGCAAAAGCATACCCCGAAAAACAAAATTATAAAAATAGCCAAGAGACACCATGTTGCTCAAAGGCACAAAAAGTGCAAACGCTACACAGCGAAATACAAAATGGACTAGTTACCGAACTAGTCACAACCATACCAACTCAAGTTAAGTACAATACAAATAAACACCTTAATTCACAATTAAGGGAATTTCAAACTCTAGAAGATCAGTATTGTGAGGACTTCTCTAAAGCCACAACTACTCGATCATATAATGGTAGGTACGTCGTACGACAACCACTAGAGCCACAATTTTCGAATACCCCACATAATGGTAGAAAAAACAAAGTCAGATTCCCCCTGACAACTTCATATAAAAACAAAAAAAAATGTTCGTAACTTTTCGACCCCGCAGGATTGCTTTGGCCAATAATGATACAAAAAACCTGCTTAAAAAATCTCAAACTATGTGGCGCGGTACTAAACGTCAAATTAGTGCATACGCACTTAAACATATAAAAAAAGTGTCTCAAAAAGTCAAAAAAAAAAACAAAATTGACACTTTTCATACACACAGAGGATTAAATTTTCAAATAAATAAAATCTCAAAAGCAAGTTAAGGGATCACCATACTCCCAATGCAATACTGTGACGCACCTAGACTTAACACAAGCAAAGGTATCAAGGTAGGTCTTATCGCACCTACATTAGCGCTTCTCATAAGGGTAGTTGGTGAGAATCACATACCACTAAAAAAATTATAATTCTAATGAAGCCGTTCGCAATTACCGGCCACTCTCTCGCAAGATCCCTCCTTTGTCACAGTCCTAACTCCAGGGCTAAGGAGTACCCATTCTGGCCATATCTGGCCAGGCGTGGAGTTACTATCCTTCATAAGCCGATCATAAATTAAATATCATAACAAATTGCAACAATTGCTAATAACACAGAAAAGCCAAATAATAAATAACCCGCAAAATAAAGTTGCTTCTCTTAAGCATCTATTTGCATTTTAAAATTTATATTCAAATGTTTAGATGTAATATATTTTAAACCAAAAGCTGTTTCCACATACACGAATAAATGTGACAATATTACAACGCCATTATTAAATACTTTTGCTGTCAAATACGTGCTACTCCATCAGCAGTACGGCGAATTACGTGCAATCACATATGTTTGGAGTACTAGGCAAAATATTCGCCTAGGGGGCCCAGGATGTTTAAATGAGTTAATCCTCCCCCCCCCTCACACAACCTGTGAAAACTGGCGCACCCTAATACGCCAGCGCAATTCACCATAGCTGTTGACACTTCAACGCAATTCCCCACACCTGTGCTCCTACCCACCAAACAAAAAGGATAGACAACAGGAGAGGAGCCCCATTCGCTCACACACTGCGCTGCGTCGACACATTGCTGATATTTACTCCGACAACAAATCCGCCAGATATCAATACAATACGTTCTCACAATTCGTTCGATACACTGCGTTCATCAGTTTACGGTTTCGACAACAATCCCGTGCGCTGCAGTTAGCAACGATCAACGCCCCACGATCTAGTAATTGGAAAACTAAGTTTCGAAATCGGTCAACTTATTTTGTAGCTATAAATTAACATTATATAAAGCAAAAGGCTGTTATAATAAATTACATTGTTACTAAGAACTTAAGTGACACGGATATTTTTATTATATTGTATGTGTGTGATAACCATCTAAACATAGTGAAGGTAAAAATAAAAATATACTTGTTACAAAATTATTCAACTATAGCTATGTCAACCAAACTATAGAGTCGTTTCCTTCAGGCATTTCCATATACAGTTCAAAAATGGAAGAAATCGGATAATAACCACGCCCACCTCCCATACAAAGGTTATGTTGAAAATCACTAAAAGTGCGTTAACTGACTAACAAAAAACGTTTTTTTAAAAATTGAAAATGGGCGTGGCGTCGCCCACTTATGGACCAAAAACCATATCTCAGGAACTACTAATCTAATTAATTTTGCAGCAAAATAAAAAATATGTAAATGACGGATAATGAAATCTCGATTATCACTTTATCATGCGAGAGTATAAAATGTTCGGTGACACCCGAACTTAACCCTTCCTTACTTGTTTTTGTTGACTTTTCTGCAACCAGTTGCTACAGAGTATTATAGTTGTGTTCACCTAACGGTTGTACGTATTATCTAAAATTAATCGAAATAGATATAAGGTTATATTATAGACATATGTATACATACCTAAATGATCAGGGTGACGAGAAAAGTTGAAATCCGGTAGACTGTCTGTCTGTCCGTCCGTCCGTCCGTGCAAGCTGTAACTTGAGTAAAAATTTACATATCTTGATGAAACTTGGTATGCAGGTTTCTTAGGACAAAAAAAAAATCGAGTTCGTAGATAGGCGTAATCGGACAACGGCCACGCTCACAAATCGCTATTAACCAAAAACGTATAAAGTGCCATAACTATTTAAGTACTAAATTAAGATATAGAACTCATATTTAGTACAGGGTATCGCAGTAGCCAGGAGCAATTTTTGGTCAAAAAAATTTGAAAAAGTGGGCCCGCCCTCTAATAAGTTTAATGTATATATCTCTTAAATCACTTACGGTACAATAACCAAATTCGCTCAGCGCGAATATTATAAGAACTCCAATGTTGGGAAAATGGACGAAATTGGATGAAACCCTCTTCACTTCCCATATAAGAGAATTTGATGAGAGCCGGTGTGAAAATTGGACGATGGGCGTGGCACTGCCCACTTCTGGGTGAAATCTCATATCTTGAGACCCGACAAACCGATTTCGACAAAATTTGGTAAATTGTATTTTTTTCATATATCTATGCCACTTTTTGAAAATTAGCGAAATCGGACAATAACCACACGGATAAGCCTTCTCTTATAATGGTATGTCTGTATGTCAAACATTGGTTGAATTGGACCAGTACTTCCCTTAGCCCCCATATACCTAACATAAAGATTTTCGAACTACCGGGTGACTTTGTACCGCATATATCAGCCAATATGTGAGTTATCCTGATGAAAAGAAGATATCGTGTTTTTCTCATAACAGTGTACTCGTATCTATGTGCCAAAAATTATTAATTTTAAGCAAAAACGTGCCCTTGTTCCCATATAACTGATATCAGGATTTTGGAACATCCGGATGATTTATATTTCATATACTTTACTCTATATGATTGGTTTTACACCTTAAAGTATTTCCCCGACTTTTATTTTTGCAAGTTGCAAGAGTATAAAACGTTCGGTTGCACCCGAACTAAACATTTCCCTACTTGTTCATTATTTTGTTTATGATAAGCATTGTGAGGTAATATGATCAGGTCACTTACAGACCGATCCATGCCATTGAACATGAATCAGGCACTCTAAGGCAGGGAGGACAACCTCTGCTCCAATATTATGAAGCAGTTGAGAAGAAATTCCCACTGTTGGCCAATAAAGTAAATATGTCCAATAAACCATTTTTGGAAAATGGTCTTTGTGAGAAATTCTGCGATGGTGCGTTGCTAGTATTTATATTATAGATATTAGAGCTCAAACGTAGCCTAACAGTCGTACTCATTGCAGCTTAGCCCAAAGACTTGCCTTCAACTATAGCTCTTGCACAAGAGGTGTAGTTCAATAATGCAAGTAGTTCTTTTGCAACAAATTTTGCAAATAACCCAGAAGAAAGAGAGCGTTAACCAGGAGAGACATTTGCAGCGAACTGAACCACATGCAAGCGGCACAAAGAATCTGCATTTTAATAAGGAGTCCGAACCATAGAGCCAAGCGCAGGCAGACCAACGGAGTGGTAGGCAACAGAATATCAATAGTATCCTCCAGCTTATTTTAACATTTTATTTAAGCATGGTTAATCTGGCCGCACAGGCGGATATAGGGTGTAGTTACAAATGCTAAATCCCGTCACTCAGGACGTGGCGCAGGACTCAGAGTATGTTAACGGTTATGACTATGATGTCGTAAATTTTTAGGCGCAAATCTCTGCGACTTGTCATCCGACGAATATGATTCCCTGGTTACCTCCTCAATCGGTGTTTTTTTTTTTAATTATTATTTTTTTGAGCGAGTGCGTGAAAAAGGTGAGCATCACAACGTTTTAGTCTACTTGGGCGTAGGTGAGATTACATATGCAACGGGACTGATCTTGACTGAGACCTATATGGTAACCCTATATATAGTGTACCAGATGTGCAAGTGTTTCACAGCACTTTGATGGAATTTGCAAGATGTTAAAAGATCGATAAGAGTATAAGTAGCATCGTAAAGGTCATTATGTTGGCAGCAACTGAATACAGCAACCCCGTCTACTCCGTTAAAAACAGGACTTAGCCGCACACCTCAGGGTTGCCCGGAGTTTAGATTTTCTAGCTTTTATGTTGAAAGTTGTAGCGGGTACACCCAATGCTAGTTAAATGTAAGACGTAAAATTTACGGAAGTTCAGTTGATAAATTCAAACAGGCGAATATACTACAAGACTTCAAAGTCAGGTTAATCATCTAACATCTACCGTCAATTAACTTCTCAAAGCAGCTAAAGATTAAAAAGTTGATATCGGTCATTTGTATAAAATGTTTCTGGCAAGAAATAGAATGGAATAGGAAGTGCAAAATTTAATGCTCGTCCAAACTAACGAAGGCTAACATTGCTAGTCTAAATATCTTGGAGCACGCAGATTTGAAATCAGTTTGGCTGGAGGAGCCCACCAAAACTCCCATAGGAGTTTTATACTCGTTTCGTCCGTAAAAGTACTTCAATCTATTAACACACTAGACTTTATCATTAAGTTTCCTAAGATTAAGCTTGCTTGCAAGCAGATTACACTTTTTCCTGTCGTCCACAATAACTTCGTATTACGAATGAATGAAAACTTAGTGGCTGAGGGTATTGGAGAAACTCATGCACTCGAGAATTGTACCTTCCCGTTATTGAACATCATTGCTAGTCAATATGTTTTCAGCCTCTCTTATCTTCATCGATAAAACAAACGCAATTTGGGGGCAATCCGAAAGTTCAAGCTGAAACTGATCTTGCTTGTCGTGTGGCAGTCATTGTGGGGGCCATATGTTGATCGGCCTAACCTGCTGCCGAATTACAACGCAAAGTCTGCAAAATAGTTAAGAAAGATGATTGCTGGAATATGGTCGACTGAAATCTGTTTTACAAACAGAAATTAAATTTAAACTTATAATAATAAGTGATTAACTGTGGAAATTTTCACGACTTTTAGATTCATTTCGTTTATTCTAAGATAAGGTTGTTTTAATTTTTTTTAAGTGGGAGGAGGCATCGAAAACATGTGTGTGGGACTTTAATCCGCTAAACCCAACCTACTCACATCTCATGCCTCTCCCATGGGATCACTGGACAAAGTATTACTTCATGGCAAGGAAGAAGACATTTAAGAATCCTCTACTATACGGATTGACTAACGCATAATCTGTGGTAAATATCTCCATCTTGTCATAATTATATTTGCCGCTTCGCTGACAGCTTTCCATTTTACAAAGGCTTCGCACAAATGTACAGTCAAATTTTCCAGCTTGATACTACCTCCAAGTGTGGTTTTCAACTTTTTTAATGCTTGAAAACCAAGAGCAATTAAACAATACGTGTTTAGAGTCTTCTATACTCTCTGTACATCATCGGCCAATATGGACTACAGTCATTACGATATTTGAATAGGTAGGCTCTAAAGCAACCATGGCCATTGAGTATTTGGGTTAGGTGGAAATCCAGGTCCTTATGTTGTCTACCTATCCACGAATTTATGTCCGGAATCAATCGGCGGGTCCACCGTCTTTTGCATGAAGTTTGCCACTGTTGCTACCATATTGCGATGTTTTCAATTCTCTCCTCTCCTTTGTCCGGAAAGTAATAGGACTGGTTTCCAGTAGAGAGCATTCCTAGCTAACGAACGAGCGGCTTTTCAGTTATCTCCGAGGACCTGGAGAGTCAGGACAAACATTTTCGCGCGATGTGTTTTTGTGCGTGGTGTAAGCCGAAAATGCAGCGTTCGTTAGAGCAGAGGTTCGCGATTTACCCTTTGCGACCAAATGTCTGCTTTTAGCCACCAAAGCTTTTTTACCGTTTCAGTCGTATCTCAGCCACTAAAGCTTTTTTAGAGAAAACATATTCCAGATATGATTAAAAAACCAGATGTAAGTAAAAGTAATAATGTTGTTGCCTATCAATCAGGTGATATTTTATTATTAGCGTGGAAGGATAAGAGAATAGTTACCATTTTTAGCAGCTCCGATGCCTCAGGTATGAAAACTAATCAAAGAACATTAAAAGGAGGTAGCACCGTCAACATTAGCAAACCGAAAGTTATCAAAAACTACAATTTGAATATGGGAGGTGTCGCTAAGACTGATCAATATGCAAGTTCATATTGTGTTATGTGAAAATCGTGTAAATGGTGGAGAAAAATGTTTTTCTGGGTATTAGAGATAACCGCATCCAATCCATACATCTTATATAAGGAGTCAGCAACAAACGAAAACAAGACGTCCATGTCACATTTTATGTTTGGCCGAAAATTGATGGAAACACTTGTATCGTGAAGAAATATTTTCTAAACCAGGAAGACCATCGTCCTCAGATACAGAGAAAAGGCTAAATGGCAAACTCCATAGCCTGCTTTCTTCTTCTTCTTTACTGGTATAGACCGCTTACGCGATTATAGCTGAGTTAACAACAGCGCGCCAGTCGTTTCTTCTTTTCGCTACGTGGCGCCAATTGGATATTCCAAGCGAATCCAGGTCCTTCTCCACTTGGTCTTTCCAACGAAGTGGAGGTCTTCCTCTTCCTCAGCTTCCCCCGGCGGGTACTGCGTCGAATAATTTCAGTGCTGGAGTGTTTTCGTCCATCCGGACAAGATGACCTAGATAGCGTAGCCGCTGTCTTGTTATTCGCTGAACTATGTCAATGTCGTCGTACATCTCGTATAGCTCATCGTTCCATCGAATGCGATATTTGCCGTGGCAAACGCGCAAAGGACCATAAATATTTCGCAGAACTTTTCTCTCGAAAACTCTCAACGTCGACTCATCAGTTGATGTCATCGTCCAAGCCTCTGCACCATATAGCAGGACGCGAATTATGAGCGACTTATAGAGTTTGGCTTTTGTTCGTCGAGAGAGGACTTTACTCTTCAACTGCCTACTCAGTCCGAAGTAGCACTTGTTGGCAAGAGTTATCCTGCGTTGGATTTCCAGGCTGACATTGTAGGTGGTGTTTATGTTAGTTCCCAAATATACGAAACTATCTAAAACTTCAAAGTTATGACTGTCAACAGTGACGTGGGAGCCAAGTCGCGAGTGCGACGACTGTTTGTTTGATGACAGGAGATATTTCGTCTACCCCGTTCACTGCCATATCCATTTGTTTGCTTCCTTGTCCAGCCTGGAGAAAGCAGAACTAACGGCGCAGGTGTTGAGGCCGATGATATCAATATCATCGGCATACGCCAGCAGCTGTACACTATTATAAAAGATTGTACCTGCTCGATTAAGCTCTGCAGCTCGAATTATTTTCTCCAGCAGCAGACTGAAGAAGTCGCACGATAGGGAGTCGCCTTGTCTGAAACCTCGTTTGGTATCGAACGGCTCGGAGAGGTCCTTCCCGATCCTGACGGTGAATATCTGGTCGGTTGTTGATTTTCCAGGTCTGAAGCCACACTGATAAGGTCCAATCAGTTTGTTGACGGCGGGCTTTAATCTTTCACACAATACGCTCGATAAAACCTTATACGGGCAGTTTGAGGAGGCTTATCCCACGGTAGTTAGAACAGATTGTGGGGTCTCCTTTTTTATGGATTGGGCATAGCACACTTAAATTCCAATCGTTGGGCATGCTTTCGTCCGACTATATTTTACAAAGAAGCTGGTGCATGCTTCTTATCAGTTCTTCGCCGCCGTGTTTGAATAGCTCGGCCAGCAATCCATCGGCCCCGCTTTGTTGTTCTTCAGGCGGGTAATTGCTATTCGAACTTCTTCATGGTCGGGTAATGGAACGTCTGCTCCATCGTCATCGATTAAGGAATCGGGTTCGCCTTCTCCTGGCTTTGTGCATTCACTGCCATTCAGCAGGCTGGAGAAGTGTTCCCTCCATAATTTAAGTATGCTCTGGGCATCGGTGACTAGATCACCTTTGGGGAGACAGCCAGCTGGCTTAATGAAATTTCTTATGCTGGAATCTAGTACTACAGATAACCATATTTCGGGCCCCGGCGAAGTCGATCAGCCTCGATCCATTTGGGGATGTTTCGTCGTGGAAGCTGAATTTACCGACCGTAGTGCCAAAGATACCTTCTTTGCCCACCCTGGCGTTAAAGTCGCCAAACGCGATTTGGACATCGTGGCGGGGGTAGCTCTCATAGGTGCGCTCCCAGCGCTCGAAGAAAAAATCTTTGGTCACCTCGTCCTTCTCTTCCGTCGTGGGCGCAAATCAGCGATATGTTGAAGAACCTCGCTTTGATGCGGATTGTGGCTAGACGTTCCTCCAGCGGAGTGAATGATAGTACTCGGCGACTGAGTCTCTCTCCCACCACGAATCCCACACCAAACTTGCGCTCCTTTATATGGCCACTGTAGTAAATGCCACAAAGACCCATTCGCCTCAGTCCTTGTCGCATCCATCGCATATCTTGGACGGCGATGATGTCAGTCTTCCCTCTAACGAAGACATCAACCAGCTGGGCAGCGGAACCTTCCCAATTAAGGGACCGGACATTCCAGGTGCATGCCCTCAAATCATAATCCTTGTTTCGTTTACTGTGGTCATCATCAAAAGGTGGGTCTCTCTTCCTAGGCAGTTGATATCCTTTTATTGGAGGCGTTTTTTACGTGGCGGGTCCCAAACCCATCGCACAACCCTGTGGAGGGGATGTTTTGTCTTCTCACTTTAGGTCAACTTCAAACGGATGTTCTTAGGCTACCCAGAGGATATTTGGTCAAAGACCGGAAGACGTGAGCTGCTTGAGCCATATGTAAAAGAATCGTTTCTGGCCACTCCCAAGTAAATGGCGATCAGAGAACTTTCCTCACTTGCATGAACTTCTACAAATGACTCCATCCTCCCTGCCTGATTTAGAAGCTTCAAAAAATCGATTTTGTTTTTGCTTAAATCTCTTAAAAAATAATCTAAGAATATGTCCCCAAAGTTATAGATGGGAATTCGAAATATTTTCGAAGCTAGAAGG
The DNA here is from genome assembly GCF_024586455.1 of Bactrocera neohumeralis. Classification (NCBI taxonomy): domain Eukaryota; kingdom Metazoa; phylum Arthropoda; class Insecta; order Diptera; family Tephritidae; genus Bactrocera; species Bactrocera neohumeralis. The sequence goes on along the minus strand of NW_026089624.1, from coordinate 23,164,894 downwards.
GAAATATTTCATTTTTACGATTTTTCTTAATTCGCGGGCTAAAAAAACTAAGAAAAGTCAAGTTTGAACATATTTTTAAGCAAATTACATAAATAAATTCTTGTTGATCAAAAACCACTTTTTTCAATTTTTAAAAAAATTGTAAAATGTTACACGTTTTTTGGAATTTTTTAGTTTAACTATAAGATAAATTATTAGAAAATATGAATCTCCTTGAATTTTTTGTGTCCGATAGAAATTGCGACCTGCATCCTCCCCGCCGTCTGACAAATGCACATGCGGGATGCATCGGGCAATTGCTTCCCAAAGGCGAAATATCAAAGATTTCGTATCCAAAAAATTTGTGAATTATGTTCAAGTACATAACTATAAACTTTAGAAATTTCGCTTAAATCAATTACACTGATCAACAAAAAATTGTTTTTTCTGTGTAACAAGAAACATTTTGGCTGATTCTGTTGGGAATAAGGCCAAGTAGAGTAGAATTAGTAGTCTAAAATTTTAGATACGAATAGTTTTATTGTAATATGATTTTTTTTACTTTTATTAAATTACAAATTATTTTAACAAAAATTAAATTATTATCAATGTTATAATATTAAAATGAATACTTTATTATGATTTTCTCCTGCATTTCGCGTCAGGAACGTCACTCTGTAATCCCCAGCAATAATCAGCAAGCAAAGTTGGACTCCATTTTCCCTGGTATCGTTGGTCTTGGTAGAATCGTTCCCCGTGTTCATCACTAACGGCACCCAAGTCTGGTGGAAAAAAGTCTAAATGTGAATGTAAAAAATGTATTTTTAAGGACATATTGCAGATGTGTGGAACCCACTTTTTATCTTGCTGTCCAACACGAAAACCGAAATAACTTTTATACAATTTTTTATTAAAGGTGTTAAATTTCTTCGTTGAGATACAAAAGTTATTTCACCACAAATGTAACAGAACTTGACATTCTTTAAGAATCATTCCACTCAGCAAACACAAATGCAGCCACTTTTCTGGAAAATAAAGCACTAAATTAGAAAATAATAAGGAAAAGACGATTAACATTAAACTTTACTGAAAAGTACAAGAACACGGAAACTAGTCCTAATCAAATCAATATACGTATGTTTTTGTAGAGAGGTTGGGTAGATGTTTCGAAAGTATTGCTTACTTTTTTTATTACAAAATTTTGTTGATCAGTGTTATATCTTTCGCTCCCAAAAAATCCTCAAACAAATCGATTTTTTGAAGCTTCTAAAGCAGGCTCCCCCCTTAAGTTTTGAAAAGAATTAACAAATGTAGTTTTCCTTCACAATCTTGTATACTGAGTATTCCCGTTTTTTCAGCAAAAATTAATTCCGACCAGCATGACATCCATATATAAAATTAATACGGTCGCAAAGGGTTAAATTCTATGTAAAACTTGGTAAATCTGCGTCAGAGATGTTTAATATGATCAAGCAGATGTTGTTTTAGCAAGAAGTGGTGTGTTTCGGTGGCACCAGGCCTTTTTCGAAGTCCGGGAAGAGGTTTACCGTGAAAAACGATGCTCATTGTCTTTTTTGGCATCAAAGGCATCGTTCACCATGAATTTGTTCCTCTTGGACAAATCGTAAACGCCAAGATTTACGTGGAAGTCCTCAAGAGACTCAAACAAAGGGTCAATTAGGTCGGACAACGCAGCCGATTGGAAGTTGCACCACGACAACGCCTCGACTCACACCGCCTTTCTTGTGAACAGCTACCTAACCAAGGCCGGTTTCCCATCGCTTTCGCAGCCGCTCTACAGCCCAGATGTGGCCATGTGCTTATGCTTTTCTTGCGGCACAGATGTCGGGAGTTAACGAGCGCTTTGCTCAACGATGGATGTGCCATACTTTTAACACAGGTAATTGAACAAAAAATGCAATATCTTTAAAACTTTTCATTTTTTTTAGCGTGAAGAACAGGTGAAAAATTTTAATTATTTAATAAAAAATTATGTAAACCATTATTATTTAAACAAATGGATCGTGAAAATATATCTATAACGTAAGTTGAATTTTTGTCTGTTCGCTATAGCTGAATAAACCGTTGCATGAAATGAAAAATTGCCTGAACCACTTTGAAGGGAATCCAATGAGGATGGTTTGTAAAAAAAAATTCGCCAAATGTTCATTTTCAACCGAAAAACGGGCGTAAACTTCAAAAAGTGAATTTTTCATACAAAATTTTCTTTTTTAATTTTTTTTTGTTTTGTTTTCCAATTGATTTATTTGGAAATTATATGAATCGTTCGACTTCGGTCGTTTGCTTTCTTTATTTCGGCAATTCAACAGGTAAATTATTGAAAAATTATTCAAAGAAAACTTTATGTTTGTTTCATGTGATCAATTACAGGTTGAAATGTGTTACGATGCTACGAAGAGGTCGCCCTAATATCTGTCGGTTTGCCATCAACATACATACTCGCAGAATGCGATAACATACGTGCGGAATTATGGATGGGGGATTTGTTTGTTACATTCACTTGCAATTCAAAATGGTTATAGATTACGGAATTATTGAATGGCGATCAATCAGCAAGATCGTCACGATGTCACAGCACGGCTTTTCAAACAACGGCTACGATGCTTGATGGACTTTATCTTGAAGAAACATACATATGTATGTATATATGGTGCTGTTAGATGATGGATGTACTTTGCTGACTGGCTAACACACACATTCTTCTTTAGTTGGTGGAAGAAACAGTGGTTCCACCATATAAAATTGATGAAATTATTTCTGCTGAAATTCTTGAGCCAGAGATAGATCCAGAATTATACGAAGTGGTAAAAACTAATATGGTTGGTGGACCTTGCGGACACCACAACCCTGCTTAGGTTTGTATGTCTGACGACAATGGCAAAAATTTCAGCATTCAATTTAGAGGAGTGAATATCGAAGTTGACAATATATGGATAGTACCATACTCTCCATTATTGACTAATTCACATTCAAAACTCATACCAATGTTGAGTAATGCGTGTAGTAAAGTCGATCCAATACGTTTGCAAGTACGTCACCAAAGTAAGCAACATGACGGTTATTGGCCTTGAACGAGATGAGATCAGCAAGTATCAAATGGGTCGATACGTGAACTGCAATGAAACGTTTTGTGAGATATTTACATTTGCAATTCATGTACGTTTTCCGATTGTTGTGCTTCTCGCAGTTCATTTGACCAAAAGTGTATTTCAACCAACAGTACAGCTAGCGGAAACCCCGCCAAAAACAAAATTGATATTAACGAGGTTTTTCTCAACTTGCGTCAGTGATGCGTTTGCGAGAGCATTGCTCTATTCGGAAATGCTTTACTATTATACATGGAATGCATCGTTGAAGAAATAGTTACGCAGAAAGCAAGGTCAACTAGTAAATTGACATCCAGGTGTTTTCTCAACTAATGCCTTAGGACGAATTTACACAATCTACCCGAAAAAAGACGACTGTTTCTACCTTCGGTTGCTATTGATAAATGTACGTGGTTCAATTTCATTTGAGTCATTGCGTACTGTGAATAGTACGGTGTGTGCAACTTTTTGAGAGGCATGCCAGCAATTACAATTGCTGGAACATGATAATTACTAAAATCAAACGATGGACGATGCGATAGCTACTTAGCATGCCACTGAAGTTCGCACACTTTTCGCGATGATCATTTCGACATATCAGTCTCCAAATCCGCGTCAATTATGGGATACAAAAAAAATGGCATTGCCGAACATATTCGCAAGGAATTGGAAATGGGCAAATTTCGGTTGACACTTCCAGTGGTTTGATATCAATTCCACCTGCCTTTTGTCAGTTAACTTCGACGAAGGATGAATTCATCATGAATGTTCATCCGAATATGAGCCGAATTATCGTAACTACGATTGCTTGAGTGCACGTGCAATTTTAGCTGCCAAAAGTAACGATGTTAGTGAGTCAAAGTCAAATTCCGCGAGGTTTGCGCTCATGCAAATCGATCGATCGTCTTGACAATGAAGACGAAGCCGTAAATTATCCAATGAACTTTCTAAATTCTTTGGAGGGGCTTGGTATGCCGCCGCATCATTTGCTTAAAGTTGGATCTGTCATTATTATGTTTCGCAATCTTCATGCGCCGAAAGTGTGTGATGGAACCCGACTGGTTGTGACGAAGCTATCGAATACAAGGGGACAGAATGCATGATTCTAAGAATTCCTTTAAGTTGCAACCATTTACCATTTCAATTCAAACGTACTTAGTTTCCAGGGAAAATTGCATTTGCGATGACAATCCAGAGGACACAAGGGTAGTTGCTAGAAGTATGTGGCAAAAATTTGGTAATACCATGTTTTTCACACGGCTATATACATATGGCATGTTCACGAGTTGGAAAACTATCTCCTCTGTACATTTACACACCGGAACAGAAACCTAGATCTCTTTTGTCAGCGTAACGTATCGTCCAATACAATGCTTCCTAACATGCGTGGTTTGATTAAGTTAAGTTGTTGGTGAGAAATATTTATAAGTTTTATTTTAATTTAATTTAATCTTTTAACACTTATTAGTATCATGAGTACAATAATTATTGTAATAGTCGTATTTATCACCTAAAACTAATAGAGTTGGATAAAGCGATATATGTATGTATATGTATATAAATGATCAGGATTATTGGACGAGTTAAAATCCGACTGACTGTCGGTCCGTCCGACTGTCAGACTGTAACCTGAGTAAAATTTGATATATCGTAATGAAACTTGGTATATACATATATTCCTTGAGAAAAAAGTAAGGACGAATTTGTAGATGGGCGTAATCGGACCACTGCCACGTCTACAAAACGACATTAAAGGAAAACAAATAAAGTGCAATAACTAAGCACTAAGTTAATATATAGAACTGTTATTTGGCACAAGGGATCGCAGTAGTAAACGGCCTCTATGAGTTTAAAATTTTTAAAAAGTGGGCGTGACCCCGCCCTCTAGTAGGTTTAATGTACATATTTCTTAAACCGTTCAAGCCAAATGACTAAATTCGCTTACGATCTTCTGACGGTGTGAAGATTAATGAAATCCATAACCAAAACCTCGAGAGACATTAAATTTTATCAACGAGATAGTATTAGACAGCTTTATAAAAGCGTCAAAATTGGCATGCCACCGCCCTTTTTTACGTAAAATTACATATCTCGGAACTGCTCAAATGGTCGAAGTGCAAACCACTGCAAAAATCGATGCGGTATGGCTCAGTGGTTCGGACCACTCAGAAAAAACTTGTACAGGTTGAAAAACCAGTTTATGTGTACCGCGCCTTCGGTTCAAATGGTTTTTATAAGACATAACATTAAAACGGCTTGCCCGATTAGGCTGAAAATTGGTTGGGAGGTAGCTTAGAACCAGGGTAAAGACATAGGATACATTTTATCTCTTTATGTTAAAATTTAATACAACTCATAAATACAAAAATTATATTTCAAATCATAAGCATTTTTTCAAAATTCATTTTTGTAGGAATCAATTGAGAATTTCATTTCTTCAAAAAAAAAAAAACACAAAAACATTAAAAAAAACCTCACATCAATTATATATATAACAAACTCGTGTTATTTACACTAATTATAACTCAAGAACGGCTGAAGCGATTTCGCTGAAAATTTGGGGTAAGTAGTCTAGAACCAGGGTAAGGACATAGGATATTTTTTTATCTCTTTATGTTGAAATTCAATACAACTCATAAATACAAAAATTGTATTTTAAATCATAGGCATTTGTTAAAAATTCACTTTTGTAGGAATCATTTGAGAATTTCATTTCTTCAAAAAAAAAAAAAAATGTGAATAAAGTAACAATAAAAAATTAACAAAGAATTAAAAACACCTCACGTCTATATACATAAAAGAAATTCGTGTTAGTTACACCATTTATAACTCAAGAACTGCGTTTCTATTGTTACACACCGACGCAAAAATTCGGTTTTATTACGATTAAAGAGCACTCAAACACTTCTCCGAATCAGTCATTCATTGTTTTTGTTAGATTATGACCTTGCGAGGCACTAATTTTGCACAGAGCTTTCGCCTCTTCATTTCGCCTGTTTCCAGCTTATCAAATATCTTTTCAACGGTGAATTTCCCTGAGCCCAAATTCAGTAGTATTTTCCTCCAAAAAGCAATGCTTTGTTAACACACAAAATGTTTTATGCTCAATTTTTTGTAAACTAACACAAGTTGCTTTACAAAAATGCTATATCTCATTAACTAATAGTTGCAATCCAACTAATATAAATCATATAGTAGTACTTTCTGTGTATGTAGCCACAGTGAAGCGTGATCGTGTCCTCTAGTATTACTATACAAAACATACATACTCCAAATATTGATGCATACAAGCAACAGATAAGAAAGTATCAAGCGTATGTACGTGTGTATGTATTAGAGTTTTTCTGCCGTAACATCAGAGAAATCATATTTTTTAGAATAAACAATTGAATTTTACAAAAAAAATTCAATTTGCCGTAAAAGTTCGAAAATTCCAGAAATTAATCAGAAGTTAACTTTAACCTTGAATAACTTTAGTTTAAGTTTAGGGGGCGTCTCGTCAAAAATAATCAATTTGGTAAATAACGGACACCCTAGTATGTATATAAGTGCGTTAGATGCACTAATCTAAATAGCTGTAAAATATCAATGCGTTGGTATCTGAAGAATGCAATAAAAATAAAATACATATTTACAAATGTGTATGTACACTAAGCATACACACATATACATATGTACCTAGTTAAGAGATTAGAATTAATAAATGTATTGACGAAACAAATTTAAATAAAGAGTTTCAGAGTCAAACGTGAACTCTCACAGTACCTACGGATTAAAAATAAGTGTTTTTTGGTACATTTTGGTCCTTCGATCCTCTTTTTGAAAAAGAATCGAGCAAGTGCAAGTACTAGAAGCCTCTTAAAAGAAAAAGAGCGTTACTTAGCCAAATAAAAATAAATGTAAGCCGGAATAGTAAAGGCTATATATGTATATATAAAAATTAATTTTCGTAAAAGTTAAAAAAAAAGAAGTTTAAAAGCGTCCTTGTAGCTATAACAACAAGAACAGTGCAAAAAAAAAATATATATATACTTATATCTACAAAACCCAACTATAAAGTAGCAAATATGAAGAATTTGCTAACACGACAGGAGGAGTTGAGCGATCTAGCTTCGTTGGAGGAGCAGAAAATTCTGAGCGGAAAGATAAGAAAGCCTTTATGTCTGGAATATATGGATCATATTCAGACTGTTACGAAAGAGTTTACTGCAAATCATAACAAAATAATGGCTAAGAAGAATCAAGAAGCAGAGGAAAACATTGCGAAGAATTACTACGATCATGTAATGCAAACAATGGAGAATTCTATTCAGAATTTAAGAATTCAAAGTCGAGAGTCTGTCAGCAGTGAGCAGCAAGGGGCAAATATAATCTATGCCACAAACTATTCAGCTCGAACCACCTGAAGCTGCTTCTGGCGTTGAAAGAAAATATCAACGTCGAGCAAGAAAGCTCAAAACCACACTTAATGAAATTCAAGAAAATGAATCGAATTCTCTCGAGCAAATGAGAGAATTCAAAATCAAGCAAACAATGTGTTCTAATATTAAACTGCAGGAAATTAAAATTCCGAGGTTTTATGGAGAAATGAAACAATGGTCGTTATTCCACGATCTTTTAAAAGTTTGGTGCATGATTCGAAGCACTTTACTGAAGTGGAAGAGATGTTCCGATTGAAGACATCATTAGGTGTAGAAGCTGGTAGATTAATTCAACATCTACCAGTAACAGAAACAAATTATGAAGCTGCTTGGCAAATTCTCAAGGAAAGATTTGAGAATGCTACAATTCACAGCACAAGTAGACAGACTACTTGATCAACCGGCAGCAAATGAAGAAAGTGCAGCAAGCATGAAGCAGCTGCTAGATACCACCAAAGAATGCATTTATGCATTAAAGGGACTAAATCTAAATTTAAATGACGAACAAGCCATCATAGCTCGGATAGTGGTTCGAAAACTAGACAAAGAAAGCCTACGTTTATACGACCAAAACGTAAAAAAAAGTAAGGATATACAAAGCCTTCACGTCTTCAGTTTTCTGGAGCAGCACTATCAAGCTCTAGAAGCAATACGAGACTGAAAACCAGCTAAATGGAATAATCAAAAGCAGCCACAGCGAACACCTACATTTTATACAGCGGCACAAAAAAATTTGTGTATACTGCAAGGTTCGTGGGCATCAAATTGGTGAATGCAGAAAGTTGCAGATATTGACTACGATGAATCGAAAAAAATTCATAACAAACAACAAGCTATGCTACATTTGCCTTGATCACGTATATGAAGGCAAATGTAATAATAAGAAGAAGTGCAATAAGTGTGAAAGAAATCATCATAATTTATTGCACTTCAATGCATTCCAAAAAGGAAAAGGAGGAAGTGAAGAAAATATCACAAAAACATCTTCCACAATGGTGACGAAACATTCGGAAACTGCGATACTCCTAGCAAGAGCACAGATAGGGGAAAAAGCAGCAAATGGAGAGTATGTGACATTGCGAGCTCTAAGCGATCAAGGATCGCAAAATACTACTATTTCCGAAAAAGCAGCTCAAATACTTCATTTACCAAGAAGAAGAGAAGTAAATGAACTACAAGGTTTAGGAAATACCACAGTGGGAGTGTCCAAATTTAAAATCAACATTATAATCAAGGATATACAGATTCCTAAGCAACGAGGCGTACAATGTCGAAGCACTAATTTTGCCGAAATTAGCGAGTGCTCAACCAGACAAAACGTTTAAATGGGATGTAAAACAATTAAAAACTACACTTTAGCTGATCCCAATTTCAATAAAACGGATCGAATCGATATTGTCATTTAAAGTGACATATATGCCGACATACTAGAAGAAGGCATATTTAATAAGGATCGAATACTAGGTCAAGCCCCGAAATTGGGCTGGATATTGTCGGGAGTTTTACAACAACCGAGAAAAAACAATACAATTTAGCAGCGGTTACCACAACATTGGAGAAGTTTTGGGAAATAGAAGACACCACAACTGCAGCAGATACAGCAGATGATGATGAATGCCTAAAAATTTTTGAAAAAACAACAGTAAAAGATGAAAATAATCGATTTGTCGTCAATCTACCTTTTGAACAAGAAAAAGAATTAGGCGATTCTCGCAAACAAGCTATGGCGAGGTTTCTTAATCTTGAGAAAAGGTTCGCTACAAATGACGAGTTAAAACAACAATATGTGCAATTTATGAAAGAATATTCAGAAATGAGCCACATGGAAAAAGCAAGTGAAAATAGATGCGGTAAATACTATTTGCCACATCAAACAGTAATTCGAGAAGACAGTAGAACGACTAACTACGAGTAGTTTTCGATGCGTCTGCAAAAACTACAAATGGAAGTAGTTTAAATGACATCGGACCGAGACCTCAAAAAGATATATTTGACATTATAATCAAATGGAGACTTTGGCAATATGTATTAACAAGTGATATTGAAAAGATGTTTCGACAAATTAAAATAACAGATAGTGATCAAGATTACCAACGTATATTGTGGAGAGCAACAAAAGGAGAGCTGATAAAAGAATACAAACTACAAACAGTTACATATGGGACAGCATCAGCTCCTTTCTTGCCAACGAGAACTTTACAAGAAATTGCCAAATTATGCGAACCCCACAACTATTTGCTTTCAAACATCATTAAAAACGACTTCTACATGGACGATTTAATGACAGGAGCAGATTCAGTAAATGAATGTAAAGCCATTCAGTATGAAATATCGAAACAACTACAAAAATATGGATTTCACTTAAGGAAGTGGATGTCAAACAACAGTGAAATCATAGCAACAATTCCAGTAAATAACGCAAATGAAGTAATAAAAATAGCAGAGGACGAAACAATAAAGACATTGGGTATTCATCGGGATCCTACCAAAGACCTGTTTGGATTTAATACGAATCTTTCAACGCAAAAGCTAGTTACAAAAAAACAAGCTTTGTCTGATTAAGCGCGAATTTTCGATAGCTTTCACCAATAACCGTTATAGCAAAGTTATTTATACAGCAACTTTGGTTGATGAAACTCAACTGGGCCGAATTACTTGACGAGAATTTAACAAAAGAATGGCAAGAGTTTATGCAGCATATACCAGAGATGAAACAAATAAAAATTCCTTGATGGTTTGAAACTAAAAACAAACTTTAAATTTGAACTACATGGATTCGCAGGTGCTTCAGAGAAAGCTTATGTAGCAGTTGTATATGCTAAAGTTGGATCAGTTATAACAATTGTTGCTGGTAAAACTAAAGTGAATCCAATTAAAAATAAGAAAACGTTACCAAAACTGGAACTATGCGCGGCTCACGTACTTGCTAAATTGCTGCAAAGGATAAAAAAAGTCATCAACAGAGAAATGAAAATATTAGCTTGGAGCGATTCAACTATAACGTTATCATGGATAAATAATTGCCAAAGTAAAGACAGATTTATTAGAACACGAGTAGATGAAATCAAATTACTTGCTTCCAATGCGAAATGACAACACGTTGGAACAAAGGACAATCCAGCTGATGTAGCATCCAGAGGAGTACTTGCAAATCATCAATGGCCAATCCTAAAAATTATTCAAATCGATGCAACGTATGTGACAACATCAAAGGCATTACATTTCCTGGATAAGGTAATACTAAAATATTCTAGTTTAAGCAAATTAATAAGGGTAGTAGCTTATATTTTGCAATTTATAAAAGGAATAAGAGGGAAAAAATGCCCTGAATACTTAGTAAACTCAGAAATGAAAGAAGCTGAAGAGATGTTAATAAGATATCAGCAAAAGTTACAATTTAGAGAGGAAATTCAGAGTTTAGCAATCAAAAAAGAAATTAATCATAAAAGTAGCATTGCAAGCTTAAATCCAATTTTGGATAATAAGGGAATCCTTTGGGTAGGAGGTAGATTGGGTAATGCAAATCTTCAATTTAATCAAAAGCACCCAATAATATTAAATAGGTCACATTTGTCATCATTAGTTATTGAAAATATTCATAAAATAACTTTGCATGGAGGAAACAAGTTAAAGGAATCAATGATTAGAAGGAATTACTGGATTGTAGGATTAAAGAATTCCATAAAAAAGACAATTCGATCTTGTAGTCGATGCGTACGTTACCGCAAAGAAGTAACAAAACCATTAATGGGAAATCTTCCAGAATTCCGAGTATCTATGTCAATTCCATTTACACACGTTGGCATAGACTATGCCGGACCGATTCATATGAAATGTTCAAAAGGAAGAGGACAAAAAACATTCAAAGGATACATAGCCGTATTTGTTTGTATGGCAACAAAAGCTATTCATTCAGAAGCAGTAAGTGATTTAACAACCGAAGCGTTCCTAGCTGCTTTGAAAAGATTTTTTGCTAGAAGAGGTAAAAGTCAGCATATATACTCGGACAATGGAATAAATTTTGTCGGAGCTTGTAGAAGATTAGACCGAAATTTTAAAATGGCAATCAAAAATAATTCAACCGTAGCTCCTATATTAGAAGCAGATAAAATTCAATGGCATTTCGGGCCCCCGGCAGGTCCTCACTTCGGAGGAATTTGGGAGGCAGTAGTGAAGTCGGTGAAATATCATTTAAAAAGAGTGATAGGCGAAAGTAAATTGACATTTGAAGAAATGATTACTTTGCTATCGCAGATTGAAGCAGTACTGAATTCACGACCTCTATGTGCGATAGATAGTGAAAGCGATATAGACGTTTTAACGCCTGGCCATTTTTTAATAGGATGTCCAATAATAGATTGTCCTGAAGCAATTAATGATAACCAAATAGGTTCATTAGATAGATGGAAATTAATACAAAAACTTAAAAAGACTTTTGGAAACGATGGGAAAGCGAATATGTTGTAATGTTGCAACAACGCATGAAGTGGAAAACCAAACAAGCTAATCTCGTACAAGGACAAATAGTTATTATTAAGGATGAAGAAACTCATCCAGCTAAATGGCCATTAGGAAAAGTAATTGAAACTCATCCGGGAAAGGATGGAAATAAAAGAGTTCTAACTCTAAAATTACAAAATGGCATATTTAAACGGTCCGTTCACAAATTATGCCCACTGGAGGTAACAAACTGCAGTAGAACGGAGGAATCAAATCATGTTACAAGTTTCCTGACTTCAAGAATAACAAAAAATACTGCAACCTCAGAACGACCGAGTAAAACAAAGAAATTGATACTGTGGTTCTTAACGATACTCATGCTAGCAACACAAACTAGCTAAACCATCAGTGACTAAACTGAAAAATAATACAGCAATATATTTGGAACCAATTAGTAAAATGGACATAATAAATTCAAAATGGAATTTAATTGTCTATTACGAATTAGGTACTTATAATGATCGGATGCATAAAGTACAAGAATTTATTAACAGACTTGAACATCAACGCAAAATATTGACCTATTAAGAAGATGCCTGCGTAATTATTACTGCAACTTTAAACGACAAATACAATAGTCTTAAAACAAATAATGAATTGTTTATGAAAGAACAAAATAGAAAAAAGCGAGCACCATTCGAATTCGTTGGTTCAATTTACCATTTATTATTCGGAATTATGGATGCTGATGACTGAGAAAATATGGAATCAAATATTAGAAATATTTTCGACAACCAAAAAAAAATAGAGCAAAATTGTTTAAAGGCAGACATCGGTAGTTGATTCTACCATAAATATATTAAAAAAGACAACAGATGAAGTTAACCGTAATTTTGAGAAAATAAATCAACATCTTAATAAATTGTATAACGAACTAATAAAAGATCAAAATGCTGAGCGAATGACCTTGATGTTTCAAATAGTAACCATTTCAATAGGAATAGTTATGGACGAATGTGAAGAAATCCAAACTTCGATAATTAATCTTCTAATTGACATAAATCATGTTCGCATAAATCCAAAACTATTAAAACCTTCGCAACTTAATAAAGAAATTGAATTTATTAGATACAAACTACCACACAAATTAATACTACCTGGAAGGCAATCGGGTAATGAATTAAAAGAAATTTATAAATCGATGACTGCTAAAGGTTTAATTGTTGATTCACGACTAGTCATAAACATAGAAATTCCCTTAATATCGTATGAACCGTCAAACGTACATATATAAATTAAATCCACTTCCAATAAAATACAAAAGGAATATGATTATTCCAGAAAAAAAGGCAGAATATTTAATATACAAGTTTGATTTAAATCAATATTCACTTATAAACCAAGTAGATCTAGATAAATGTTCTACCAACTCAGAGAATCATTACCAATGTCCTGGAAGCAGAGGAAGAGGACGTCCTCCACTCCGTTGGAAGGACCAAGTGGAGAAGGACCTGGCTTCGCTTGGAATATCCAATTGGCGCCACGTAGCAAAAAGAAGAAACGAATGGCGCGCTGTTGTTAACTCGGCTATAATCGCGTAAGCGGTGTCTACGCCAATTAAGAAGAAGAAGAAAAGAAAATCGTGTTAGTTACACTATTTATAACTCAAGAACGGCTGAAGCGATTTGGCTGAAAATGGGTGGGGAGGTAGTCTAGAACCAGGGTAAGGACATAGGATATTTTTTTATCTCTTTATGTTGAAATTCAATACAACTCATAAATACAAAAATTGTATTTTAAATCCTAGGCATTTGCTAAAAATTCACGTTTGTTGGAATCATTTGAGAATTTCATTTCTTCAAAAAAAAAATGTGAATAAAGTAACAATAAAAAATTAACATTAACATAACATTGACAACATCTCACATGTATATACATAAAAGAAAGTCGTGTTAGTTACACCATTTATAACTCAAGAACTGCGTTTCTATTGTTACACACCGACGCAAAAATTCGGTTTTATTACGATTAAGGAGCACTCAAGCACTTCTCCGAATCAGTCATTCATTGTTTTTGTTAGATTATGACCTTGCGAGGCACTAACTTTGCACAGAGCTTTCGCCTCTTCATTTCGCCTGTTTCCAGCTTATCAAATATCTTTTCAACGGTGAATTTCCCTGAGCCCAAATTCAGTAGTATTTTCCTCCAAAAAGCAATGCTTTGTTAACACACAAAATGTTTTATGCTCAATTTTTTTGTAAACTAACACAAGTTGCTTTACAAAAATGCTATATCTCATTAATTAATAGTTGCAATCCAACTAATATAAATCATATAGTAGTACTTTCTATGTATCAGCCACAGTGAGCGTGGTCGCGTCCTCTAATATCATATATGTATGTATATCATTACAATACTGACACTTATTATTCAAATGTGAAATGCAATTAGTACTTGAAAAAATCGCATACATAAGGTAAATATAGCAAACTGCTAAAGGTACATTTCATTGATTTACCTTTTTGTTGGGAAAATTTTTTATAAATTGTACGATGTGCTTGAACAGTATTTAAGTTTATTAAAATAATGTCTTTTATTAATTATAGGTCTATACTTGCTCTTAAGTCTGATAAAATAAATTTTAAAGTTGAAAATGTCTTTTCGACCGACACTTGAGTTGAAGGAGCAGTTAGGACAACTTCAGCTAAACACTTTAACTCTATCTGAGGATAATTTTGCCAAGAATTCAGAACGTCAGCATGTGGTGAAAGGCATTTGATATTATCAAAACAATTAATCATGTCTCGAAAGCATTCCAATAATTTTTCTAATTGGTAAAACTTCTTTTTATTCCGTTGTTCAAATATTGATTCCAGTTCATCATCTGGGGTCGAATCGTTACATCCGTGCACGGATCGGCAAACATACGAAAGAAAATTACGTGATACGTAAATCGTATGCGGTGATTGACATTATGACATACGATAGCAAACGGATCGTAATGTATTTTCAATTCACAATAGTTTTTAAATTTCACATTGCTTTGGATCGTATTTTTAGGTCACAATAGATGTGGAACTGTCACAAATGTTGCGAAATTTTCAATAAACTAACAAAAGCTAATTAAATATCAAAATGGATCCAACTTTGTTTTATTATTTGAGCTCTAGTGAAAGTGATGGGGATAAAAAATAGTGCGGAGATAGCTAAGAGATCGCAGCAATAGCGTAGGTATAAAAAAAAACAAATTATGAATCCTCAATAACAAAATTTTCTTTGTAGATGAATCGTTGAACAAAGCATTGGAATCTTAAAAAGACGGTGATGAATTTTAGGATATAGCAAGAGATGAAGGCATCACTCCACAAAAGTGGGAGATTTGCTAACGTTGCATAATCTGCATAAAATATGCAATAAGTTACGACCCTTAAAAAAACGATTCTTAACACACACAAGAAATGGACATGGGTAGCGAACCGCCGATAAGATAACGATAAGAAACCAAATAAAGTATTCTTTAATAAATTTAATTCAAAAATGTATATGTCCGTTACCTTGTAAATAATTTTATTTTTAATGTCAACTAAAATACAAAAATTTTGTTCATATAAATAATTTTTTTTTTTTAATCAGATGTTCTATTCATTAGTTTCTTATTTATGTTCTTTATTACTAAAAATTATAAAAAACATTAAATTTAAAAAAATTTGCTTATATTTCCATCAATTTGTCTATTACGATTGGTTATTTGTGTTCGAATGACGATTCGAACGAACGGATACGTTTATATACTCGTTCACGTATGTCATCATGCCAAATTACGATAGAAGCGTTACGATCACGCATTTTATAATACGAAATACAGGCTTTTACGTAACGAGTGATACGTTCACGGATGTAACGATTCGACCCCTGAGCTTAAATTAGATTGTGAAGACTCCATCGAAGTTCCTAAACAATGCATTTTAGTATTGAATTCGTAAGTTTTAATCAAATTTTTTCAAAATCTTTTTCTGAGTCTGATAATAAAATATGTACCTGGGATCAAAATAAATGGCAGCTAAAACCCTCGAATTAGTTAATAAATATTTTCCTCGTTTTGTTAATGCAATCAGGAACTTGCGGCTTAACTATCCAAGCTGTTGCAACTTTTATTTTACAAGAATACCAACCAAAAAACATATTACTTAAAATCAAATTTAACTTTGAAATTTCAGTGCAATATCATATGGGGGATTAAGAATTTTCAATGGGCTGCCAATCAGTATTAGACATATTCAATTACTTTATGTCGTCAGCAAAAAAGGTTTTCAATCAAGTAAACGTTTAAACATATTGCATGTTGGCCCCTATTGAGTCACGCATTCTAGAGTTAGCTTATGTAAGTTTTCTAATCGTAACAGATTCAACAATGTAGGTGTTCTGAGTTTCTTTGCTACGGTTTTCACTGTACTACGAATTTCATCAATTTCCTTTAAAATATCTGATAATCTATCACTGCTAATTTTAGGGTATGTACAGCACACCTAATATCATTTATGATGATATGGTTTAAAAAGTTTGCTTCAAGTTCATCAAATATGGAAATTGAAATGGATTCGTCGGAAATTTCTTCAATACAAACTTCGTCATTATCTCCGTCATCAATATTAAAATTTTCTTCAACGGATAAATCTGCAAATAACTTTCAATTCATTAGTATATTCAAAAAATCCAAAACTTATTTTTTTAGTTACCTTGTGAATCTGCGCCAATCTTCATTTCCATCTTTCTCAGAATGCAACCGTTGACTTTGATAGATGTTTTGCGTACTTTCGTTTCGAAAGTTTCCGACGCATACATATCATATTCGTCGCATTTCGGACAGTTATGGAGTAGAACTTCTATTATTGTATCGGATAATAGTACAGTCATTTAGTCGAAAAAATAGAGGTTACCTGGAAAGTTTTCCGGGAGTTTTGAAATTTGGCAATTTTATAGATTTTGGTATGCTCTTGCCAAATTTCAACTTTGCCACCTCGTATGTTTGCCGCTCGCGCCGCCATATTGAAAAAATGGCGCCAAAAAGCAGTTTTTTGATAATAACTCCTTTCCGGCTCATTTTACAGGAAAAACATAGCTATACAAATTAAAAGTAGAGGAAATTTCCTACAATTTATGTCTTAACCTTTTCTTTCCTAAAATCAATAGTTTCGGCGTACGAGCACCGTAAAGTGTAATTCAATACACGTTTCGGCAGATCGGCGCATATTTTGTATCGTGATATCCCCAGTAGGTCTAATCCACATCTGACTCACTATTTAAATATTTAGGTCAATTTCCGTCGCTTCATTCTTCTTGACGGACCAGGTGTTGGGTTTTCATCGTCTTCAATACCGATTGAACTATCGAAGACGGAAGTTTCTTCGTCATCATCGACGATATGATCATCAGTTTCATCGTGGTCCTCTTCGTTTTCGATTTCATCGTTTATTTGCCCGAAAATAGTGTCCGTTTCTTCTTCTTCAATGTCGTCTTGTGACGGAAATGGCGAATTATCGCAAGAACCACCAAAGTTCGTGCACACAACGATACACTTTAGTCCTGCTTTTCTGCATCCGCAAGCTTTTTGACAATCTTTCTTGCATGTGCAAGAAATAAATTTCAGTAAGCTTTCCGGAGCAGGGGGATTAAATGTGGTAACAGGAATTAGCCCGTTCTTGTTTTTTTTCCATCCCCATTGTTCTGCATTTTTTTCGTTTCCATTCCATTGCTGAATTTGGTGATAAATTCGAAACGAATGTTGTCGTGCTGCTGCTTCTGTTGGTGGTAGCGACGCAATATTGAATTTTCTCTTATATGCTGATGCTGTGAAGCATGCATATCTATATTTATTTAGAGATGTACTTTTCCGACTTTTCACATCGCTGTAGCTGTATAATGCGACAAGGAAACGTTCTCCAGCTTTAGCAATGTTTTCTGGATCTGTATTTGGATTTTTTAATACTTTCATAACCTCGTTTAAATCTGGGTTTATTTGGAGGACTTTAATAAATTTCATTTTTCCTTGATAAAATAATGGCGATGTGGTATCACAACCACTAAAGGCAAGTAAAAATGCAATATGATTTTAGGCTGTTTATGAAGTATATTTGTAGTGAAATTTTTCCTTTTTCTGGTTTGAGGATGTACATATATATTTGGATGCGTTGATAGCGCTGTCAAAAGAATGAAAAGATCTATATCTTCACCGACAACTACAACGAAATCGAATGCCGATGAGAAGTTTATTGCGATATTAATTATTAACGTATCCGTATCTTCGGTGGCTTTTTCAACCACGAAGTGTTCAGCTTCAAATTTTATCTTCAACATTTAAATTAGGCGGTTCTTGTTTGCATCGTTACCCAGGAATTTACTTTGGGATATAGTTGGCGTCATTGTTTCGTCAAAAAGTATATCTACGGAAGCAGTTTTTCGTGATCGTCGGGATCGTTCTACATACTTGGTACTACGGGCTGCTAGATCTTGTGGATATCCGTCAAATAATATAATGGCATTGGAGGTATAGAGCGATCGGACGTAAGCAATGTATTTATTGCAAATACATGAAAATGATTCGCCCTGTTGCCAAACGACTCGGGGTAATAAGTATCCTCCATCGATGATGTATATCGTATTTTCAAAATTGATATCGCCAGAATGGTGTTCAAATGCCTGATACATCGTAGATTTGATACATTTGCGCATGCCCTCGTCATTGAAAAGGGATAACGGAATTGAAGCAAGTTCGTACGTAAGCAAATTTTCAAGTTCATCTTCAGAATCTTTAGCGATGCACATTCTTTGGAAAATTAACACAGGATTAATCGGGACAATCCAATCCTTTTTCCTTCACTTCACTAACATCACTTTCTTGCAGTATATCACCACAAATAAAGCAGTTTGCTTGATTAGAAGCCATGGCTCTGTAAATGCAAACGAAACTGTTAAATGATAAACGTATACTGATGACTCAGACCAAATATTTCTATTGAGCTCAGCTGGGGCCATATGTTTCGTAGAAGGGAAGAAGAAGGGGCCTGACATAGAAGGGACGCATTCCTTTATACCTGCGGAGACATGACAGACTAGCTAGACATGGTAGACTAGTAGTTAGTTAGGTTTTCATTCTATGGAACAATATTTAACCTTCATATAATTTTTATAATTTACAAATCTCAATATGAGCAATGTTCAAGAATTAAGTTTTTTAGAATTCACTCTAGCTTAAAGTGCCCATAAACGAGCACACAAGTGCGTTCGATCGGTATGAATTCGTTTGCCCATACACGACACACAAATCCATTTTGCGTTCGTTCTTCACAGAGTTAACATGTGCGACAGGCAAGCGGAACATTTCTTGGAATTTATTTCTAATGTAGCATTTTTATCTATTTCTTTGTATTTCGTTAATAAGTTATTCCAACTTTTATTTTTCTCAATTTTATTTTTATATTTATCACTTTTTGTTTGCCAATTCATCTATATATATAAAAATAAGTGGCAATTTAATGGTACGCTATAGCTCAAGAACCACTGAACGAATCACCTCCAAATATTTAGGGTACCTTCGGGCCTATGAGTAGATGGTTTCTGTGAAGTTTGCATTGCATTGGACAAGTGGTTTCAAAGATATATGGTCTGTTCTGAAATGCACCATGTTGCGCAAACTGCTTTTGCCCGACCAGCAGCACTGCAAAATGTAAGTATTAAAAAAAAGTCGCCGCTCAGCTAGCTAGCAAGAATGATGCATAACGAGGCATCTCGACAGGATAGAATATATAGAATACGAACTGTCAAATCTATAACTATTGCCATTGCCAAATCTGTATGTGGGCATTTGCTATCATGATATACATAATCATTTGCGCAAAGGCGTAGGGTAGGTAGGTTCGAGCTGATGTAGCCCATGCTTTGAGCTCTTGAAAAATTTATTTTATCATTTGCGAAATGCCGTCGGGTAGGTAGCTGATGTAGCGCACGTTTTGAGCTTTTGAGCTGTTGAACTCTTTAAATCTTTTATGTGGAAAATAAAAAAGGATAAAGATCCTTTTGTTTACAAATGTATTTCTGGGAAAAATAAAATAAAGATAAAGATCCTTTTGTTTGCAAATGTATTTCTGGGAAAAATTAAATTATAACAAAGGATAAAGATCCTTTTTTTTACAAATGTATTTTTGAGAAAAATAAGAGTTCATATATTTGGGCTAATAATTGTGGCATAAATTTAATATACCAATTAAAATAATAAGTTTGCGCAACATGGTGCATTTCAGAACAGACCATATATCTTTGAAACCACTTGTCCAATGCAATGCAAACTTCACAGAAACCATCTACTCATAGGCCCGAAGGTACCCTAAAAATTTGGAGGTGATTCGTTCAGTGGTTCTTGAGCTATAGCGTACCATTAAATTGCCACTTATTTTTATATATATAGAAGATTCGACAGCGCAATGAATCAAGATGATGCAGTAAATTATCCAATTGAATTTTTGAATTCTTTGGAACCGCCTGGTATGCCGCCTCATTGCTTGAATTTAAAGATCGGCTCATCCATCATTTTGTTACGTAATTTAAATGCACCAAAGCTTTGCAATGGAACACGACTTGCAGTAAAAAAACTTATGTTAAATTTGATTGAAGCCACAATATTGACTGGCACAGCGAAAGGTGATGTTGTGCTTATACCACGTATTCCGATAATCCCGACTGACATGCCTTTCGAATTTAAGCGCTTGCAATTTCCAGTGCGCCTGGCATTTGCAATGTCGATAAATAAAGCACAAGGGCAAACGCTTAAAGTGTGCGGTTTGAATTTGATAGAGCCGTGTTTTTCGCATGGCCAGTTCTACGTGGCATGCTCAAGAGTGGGGATGCCACATTGCTTATTCATCTTTACTACAGATGGAAAAACCAAAAATATTGTTTATCCTAATGTATTGGCTTAAGAAAGAAAAATATTAAATAAAACAGATTTTTCGAACTTTCACAACAAAAAAAATTATACTTCACCAACACAACAAAAATCGAATGAAATGACTTAAGAAAATTTTTTTTTTGAAATTTCACATTAAAATAGAAATGCTAGAAGTTTCCATTATAGTGTTGCATGGGTGTAGCAACGCACACCGGGCCCCGCTAGTTTTTTATAAGATCAATAAATTCTGATACGAAATCTTTATTAAGGGGGGAGCTTGCTTTAGAAGCTTCAAACAATTTTTTCAAATTTTTTTTTTTGCTTAAATCTCTTTAAAAATTATCTAAGAATATGTCCCAAAGTTATATATGGGAATTCGAAATATTATCGAAGCTAGAAGGAAAATAGTGACCGAGCTTCTAGCATATACATATATGTATGAGCGCTTGGGCAAAAAGCGAAAACTTTGAAGCGTGATTTCTCGGTTCTTAATTTTTACGATTATTCTTAATTGGCGGGCAGGATAGAAAAAACTAAACGTCGTATGGAATTAGGGCAAAGTTTATTATCATTGGTATAAAATTATCTTCTATTTAAACTAAAAAAAATATTAAGAAAAGCCAAGTTTTAACATATTTTTAAACAGCACAAAGTAAAATTTTTTGGTCAAAGCCACTGTTTATTTAATTTTAAAAAAAATTTTAAATTTTACACTTATTTTTGGAATTTTCTTAGTTTAACTAGAAGATAAATTCATAAAAAATATGAATCTCTTTGAATTTTTTGTTTCCGACAGAAATTGCGACCTGCATCCTGCCCGCCATCCGAAAAATGTACATGCGAGATGCATCGGGCAATTGCTTCCCAAAGGCAGAATATGAAAGATTTCGTATCCAAAAAAATTGTGAAAGATGTTCAAATATATAACTATAAAGCCTAGAAATTTCGCTTGAATCAATTATTTCTTTCCCTCCCAAAAAAATCCTCAAAGAAATCGATTTTTTGAAGCCTCGAAAGCAGGCTCTCTACACCCATGCAACACTATAATGGAAACTTCTAGCATTTCTATTTTAATGTGAAATTTCAAAATATTTGTTTTATTTCAAAAAAAAAACATTTCTTAAGTCATTTCATTCGATTTTTGTTGTGTTGGTGAAGTATAATTTTTTTTGTTGTGAAAGTTCGAAAAATCTGTTTTATTTAATATTTTTCTTTCTTAAGCCAATACATTAGGATAAACAATATTTTTGGTTTTTCCATCTGTAGTAAAGATGAATAAGCAATGTGGCATTCCCACTCTTGAGCATGCCACGTAGAACTGGCCATGCGAAAAACACGGCTCTATCAAATTCAAACCGCACACTTTAAGCGTTTGCCCTTGTGCTTTATTTATCGACATTGCAAATGCCAGGCGCACTGGAAATTGCAAGCGCTTAAATTCGAAAGGCATGTCAGTCGGGATTATCGGAATACGTGGTATAAGCACAACATCACCTTTCGCTGTGCCAGTCAATATTGTGGCTTCAATCAAATTTAACATAAGTTTTTTTACTGCAAGTCGTGTTCCATTGCAAAGCTTTGGTGCATTTAAATTACGTAACAAAATGATGGATGAGCCGATCTTTAAATTCAAGCAATGAGGCGGCATACCAGGCGGTTCCAAAGAATTCAAAAATTCAATTGGATAATTTACTGCATCATCTTGATTCATTGCGCTGTCGAATGATTTATATGATGTTACGACACCTGGCAATTTTTCTTGAATCTCAAAATTAATGTCATTTACATTAACATTTTTTGGTGCCAGTATTGCGCGTTCTCTTAACCAAGTATGATTCATAATATTTCCAACAATGTTTGGAAAGACGCGATCAATTAGTTCATCATGAGATTCAACAATGGTGCAACAATTGTTTGGCAACGTTATAAATCCGTTGGTGCTTTGAATTTTACCATTGCCGATGTCCAACAATTGTTTTGAAAAGTGATATGCAGATGGATCATTGTTCAACTGAACACGCATGTTAATATTCAGTGTCATAGTTTGAACATGTCGCCACAAAATCGATGACTTTAAGCATGCGTTGATCTCATCCGCCGGTGTTGATCTTGGAATCACTGGTAATGTTTGGCGAAAATCGCCGGACAACAAAATTAATGCACCACCAAATATTCCAGCATTGCCACGTATATCTTTCAATGTCCGATCAAGTGCTTCTAGCGATTTTTTATGAGTCATCGTACATTCATCCAATAAAATGATGTCTGTTTGCCGCAAAACTTTTGCCATTGCAGAATTCCTTGAAATATTGCATGTGGGATTTTCAAGCACGTGTACATTCAATGGCAATTTTAATGCGGAGTGTGCTGTTCGTCCACCATCCAATAAAGTCGCCGCAATTCCAGACGAAGCTAGTGCCAGTGCAATTTTGTTTTGCGATCGAATGGCAGCCAAAATCAGTGATATGACAAATGTTTTTCCCGTACCACCAGGCGCATCCAAAAAATACAATCCACCAGTCCGATTGTTCACTGCTTGCATGATGGTATCGTAAACATGTCTTTGATGAACGTTCAATTTTGGAACATTCAAATTTACAAATGTTTGCAATTCATTTGCATCATATTCTCGTTCACGTTGTAATTCTCGATCAAATAAATCATGCATTGGACGATTGGCAGAAGGTAAACCTAATTGCCCTAATGCTTTATTAGCAATCGCAAGGCACAAATCTTCGAGTGCTATTAATGCCTCATTATACATGTCCAATGTAAGCAACAAATCTTGATTTCTTGTACGATGACGCATTCGGATCAAAATGTCTTCAGCCATATAATCTTTGTATTTATTCCACAATTCTAGTGGATTTGATGGAAAACACGTTGATATTATTATGGCGAACAGCATACGTATATTATGCGGTGCAGAAGCGATCGCTGCATCTTGAAGTGTTAAATCCCAATGTGAGTCATTTTCCAGCAATTGCAAAAGCTGACATGCCTCACGATATGTCTGACACAATTGACCATTAACCGTACGTAAATGTTGAAATGAAAGTGGTCCAGCAACATTAACTAACAACAATCTCAAATAATAACATTCGGCGTTATTTGGATGAACTGTATAAACTCTGCCGATGGTGTCTGCAAAAAAAACGCCTGGATGACCATCAACAGGTGTTCCTTGTTTACGTCGCTGCCATTTTTTTGATGTCGCAACCCAAGTGTAGTAATGCGGTACATCCGAATACAGCAAAGTTCTTGCAAATTCATCACTTCTGCACAACTTAATAAATGCAGTTAATGTTGTTGCTGGTGGTTGTTCCGCCCTCTGCAGTACATTTTCATTGGTAAAATAAACACGCTGGCCATTTTCCAAATGAACAGCCAAATGAACAACAGCAGGAAAACGTTCATGAATTGGGAATGAAAAAATTCTCCAAAGAGCTTCATTTGTGCTGATGTAGCGGCCCATTTGGTATTGTGTAATTTCATCGTTTGCATTGGGATCAGTCACTCCAAAAACAGCCATATCACTGCCTTTGTTTACATACTTGCAGATGTATTTAATTGACTTGACCGAATTGCAAATTTCGACATTGATGTGTGCGTTAAATGCTTTTGACAGCAATGGGTTATATGGCACTACCCAAGAATTATCAATGACAATGTCTTGATTCTGCATTCTGATCATTGCTGTGTGCCCATTATCGTTTGGTGATCGACGTCGATACAGCGGGTATCCATCGTTACCTGTGATTGTGTCAGAAGTCAATGGTCTTGGGTATCGCTTTGAGCACTTTCTGTCAATCATGCACGGCGAATTCATATTCAGTGGACCGCAAGGACCGTGAATCATATTTTTCTTGACAATCTCAAATAAGTCTGGATCTACAGCTTGATATGGAATTTCTGCCGATATGATGTCATCAGTTTGATCCGGTGTAATTTTGCGCACCAGCCATATCAAGATGTGTGCATGTGGCAATCCTCTTTTCTGCCATTCAATTGAATACATCCAGCAGCGCACAGGTCCAAATATTTTTAATTTGACAATCATATCCATCAATGCTTTGACTTTTTGACGAAATACACGGGCGGTGATGTCGTGTCGATCTGTTGACTTTTGTCCATCATATAAATTATTGGTGATATCGGCCCACTGTGGATTGCAGGTAAATGTCACAAATAAGTCAGGTCTGCCATATTTATGCACATATGTCATTGCATCTTGTGTGTATTCGTGCATGTGGCGCGGACTGCCTACATATGATGAGGGCAATATCGTTAAGCGTCCAATGTCATTTACGTTGCCATCATTGACCACTGCGTCTCGCAAATGGATGTATTCTTCCGAACGCAATCTGGCCTGATTAAATCGAAGATAATTGAGACGTTCAGATTCAATTTTTACGTACATGTCCACAGCGTATTGGTGGAAAAGTCGGCCACATCGCAAAATATAATTATCTTCTTGCGGTCGAATCATAAATCTGTGCGAATAAAAGTTCATTGCACTCATTTTTTTTGTTGCATCAAGGCCAGTTTGTGGATTTACCATAGGAATATTGATATGGTAGCCATCATCACCTTTCCAATGCAACAATGGATATTGTAATGCATCGTAGCTGCGATGAAGTTCTGAAACACGTTGCAATTGCTCATTTCGTCGATGCAATATAATATCGCGTGGTAAAGTTTGTTCACCCACAATTACAATGGCCACTTCATCGAGCGTTGGTGCATTAAATCGTCTGGCATGCTCCCCAAATGGTGTTTTGTCGGCTCTTATTATGATTCTGTGATTGTCAGATGGCATACGATCAAGCGCGGTTTTGAACAATGTCACCAATTCATTGTACTGATGTAAAAATCTTTGAATATGTGAAACAATTTCTCGTCTAGTATGCGAAGCAATCGCACAACGCCTATCCAACTCACGATTTGCATCTCCAATGAAATATATTTGCAGAAATGAAAACTCTCGATCAGGAAATGGCAACAGTGATCCAGTTCGATGATAAATCTGACCTTGAATCTGCGATGTTAACGAAATATAAGGACACATTGGATCAGAATTTTGAAAATTGCGGAAAATTGTGTTGGTTAGATTGCCAATTGAAGAAGATATACCACATGAACTAATCACCTTGAATGTCGGCATAAAATTATCTCTTACAATGTTCGATGCACCAAATGATGTCATTTGGAATACCGCATTGTATTCTTGGATGTGAGCTAAAAAATGCTTCGACTGTGGTGATGTTCCCATGATCAATGTGCGCAATGGATCTGGTGGTGTTTCGAATGGTGGCAATTTTACTTTTCCATTTGCACAACACATTCCAGCCGTTTCACCTAAGAATTTGGCTGCATCACAATATTCACATCTCACTGACATTTGACCAATGTTGGCATGTCTTGCGTAATCGTTGCGAAAGTTATAATTGAAAGCAGAGAATTCCATTTCATTAGCAAGACGACGTGGAATACGTGCAATACGTGCTTGTGATGGCAATGGATTATGTTGTGTTTGTTGTCGTAACACATTTTCTGGTGCTCGCATTTCTTCAGTCTGTGATCTTCTTGTCTCCAATCTATTCGTATTGTGACGCGTACGTCGACCTATATTTGCGCGTCTTGCTCGTGGCATTTTTTCAACACCAATTTTTGTTCAAACTAATTTAAAAGTAGTACACAGAACTATTGATTCAATGCTGAGCACGTGTTCAGTATTCGCCAAAAAATCGAACAATTTACTGCAGTATAACGAATGCAGGACACAATGGAAAGTGTATTCAAGAAAATCTGTTGAAAAAAAATACACACAAATTCACACACTGCTTTCACAAACATGTACTTACTGCTTGAGCTTTAGAACCGAATATGATTGATCATTTAAAATTTATTATTTTATATATAGATTTATGCCACAATTATTAGCCCAAATATATGAATTCTTTTTTTTCTCAAAAATACATTTGTAAAAAAAAGGATCTTTATCCTTTGTTATTATTTTATTTTTCCCAGAAATACATTTGCAAACAAAAGGATCTTTATCTTTATTTTATTTTTCCCAGAAATACATTTGTAAACAAAAGGATCTTTATCCTTTTTTTTGCTTTAGCTTTAGAACCGAATATGATTGATCATTTAAAATTTATTATTTTAATTGGTATATTAAATTTATGCCACAATTATTAGCCCAAATATATGAATTCTTATTTTTCTCAAAAATACATTTGTAAAAAAAAGGATCTTTATCCTTTGTTATTATTTTATTTTTCCCAGAAATACATTTGCAAACAAAAGGATCTTTATCTTTATTTTATTTTTCCCAGAAATACATTTGTAAACAAAAGGATCTTTATCCTTTTTTATTTTCCACATAAAAGATTTAAAGAGTTCAACAGCTCAAAAGCTCAAAACGTGCGCTACATCAGCTACCTACCCGACGGCATTTCGCAAATGATAAAATAAATTTTTCAAGAGCTCAAAGCATGGGCTACATCAGCTCGAACCTACCTACCCTACGCCTTTGCGCAAATGATTATATCATGATAGCAAATGCCCACATACAGATTTGGCAATGGCAATAGTTATAGATTTGACAGTTCGTATTCTATATATTCTATCCTGTCGAGATGCCTCGTTATGCATCATTCTTGCTAGCTAGCTGAGCGGCGACTTTTTTCTAATACTTACATTTTGCAGTGCTGCTGGTCGGGCAAAAGCAGTTTGCGCAACATGGTGCATTTCAGAACAGACCATATATCTTTGAAACCACTTGTCCAATGCAATGCAAACTTCACAGAAACCATCTACTCATAGGCCCGAAGGTACCCTAAAAATTTGGAGGTGATTCGTTCAGTGGTTCTTGAGCTATAGCGTACCATTAAATTGCCACACATACATGAGCGGCGCGAGCCGAAAAAATTGAAAAGTTGAGATTTGGCAAGAGCATACCAAAATCAATAAAATTGCCAAATTTCAAAACTCCCGGAAAACTTTCTAAGTAAAAATACTAAATGACTGTACTATAAGCTCAAGCCGGTATGGTTTACAAATATTTTTTTCATTGAAACTCACAACGTGTCATAAAGCATCATAAAATCATAAATTTTCACACTAGTTTAAAAAATTTGCTGTTGGATTGAATACTAAAATATGTTTACGCAAATACAACTTTGAACGCTATGTTATCGGATCGTTATAACTTTATGAGACTATGTGAAACCCCTAACAGTATACATACGTAAAAGAAAGTCGTGTTAGTTACACTATTTACAACTCAAGAACGGCTGGCCCGATTTGGCTGAAAATTGGTGGGGAGGTAACTTAGAACCACGGGACGGACATAGGATACTTTTTTATCCTTTTCTGTTAAAAGTCAGTACATTTCATATATACTAAAATCAAATTTCAACTCATAAGCATATGTTCAAAATTCATGATTGTAAGAATTATTTGAGTATTTTATTACTTCAAAAAATAAAATACAATCAATTAAATTTTATGTTCCCGTGTGACTTAATATATTTAATCATCAGTAAAATGCCGCAACTAAGACGAAAACCAGTTTTTCCCACGAAAACATGTTTTCGTTGTCGGTCCGAACATAGTTTTAGCTTAGGAAATCAGCACCATTTGTGTTTTCTGTCGGTCAAATGTAAGCAAATACATACATACATTCAGAAAAAAACTCACCACCGAGAAGTCTAAAAACTGCATTTTATTAATAAGAACTCACTACATAAAGAATATCTGAATACAGTAAATGATATTTTTATGGGCGAAATATTGCACACTATGGCGTTTAAATCACCTATTAGTAAATATTTATCATTAATAAATATTTTCCTTTTATATTAAGCAACAAAATTTATAGTTTTTGTTATTTAATAAAAAAAATTTGCCTAGTATTTACTACCTCGATATATAGGTTGTCAAAGAAGTCTTACGGTATTTTCGCTAGTTAGCGCTGAAAGCGGATAGTTCTAGTTTTATTCGTCGCATCGGGTCATGCTATACCTTTTTGGAAAGCTCATTTCACGGGCTAACACGTGTTTGATTGATTGCCTTTTTTTATTTCAGTCTTTCGTGAGTTATAGCGTCGCATACATGGAGCAAAATACGGCATATTTTACAGTACTACTACGATAAAGGCAAAAATGCATCTCAAACCGCCAATAAAATTTGTGCAGTTTATGGACCCGATACAGTTTACATTTCCACCGCACAACGATGGTTTCAACGTTTTCGTTCTGGTGTAGAGGTGGCCGCTTCGGAAGGCCTGTCGTCGAAAATTGCGATAAAATCGCTGAATTGGTGGAAAGAGACCGGTATAGTAGCAGCCGTAGCATCGGTCAAGAGCTGGGCATGAGTCATCAAAAATTCATTTCAATTTCAATAAAAAAAAAAAAAAAAACAATTCAATAAAAATACCGCAAGACTGTTTTTGACAACCCATTATACAGCACTGCGTTGCTACCACTGAATTCAAGATGGCCGTTATTCTTCTCGCATAAAGCTACCACGAAAGGGGTTTCTACTGTGGTCTTGGCAAAGACGAGATGGGTATTATTTTAATATCAAAAGGATTAGTCCATTGTAAGTATCAATATCATAGTTCAACAAGACGTACATTTTACTTTGTTTGATTTTGGTTTACAATAAAAAACCAAGTTGGACAAATGACTGGCAACGGAAATAAAATCATTAAATCACCTCTTTATAACTATGGTAAAAATTTTGATTAGTAATATTAAATCTGTTTTTTTAATTCAGGATGAAGAAACTACGAAAAACTTTAGCTCCATTATTACGCATATCAATTGATGATTCGTTGAAATGATGACAAATATTTGTTGCAGTTTCGTCGATTGTTTCAGCAGTATTGCGTCGACATATACTTACGTCAAATTAGAAACGGAGCGTTTAACTTCTATTAGGTTGAACCAAACGAAATCGCGTTCTGAGGAATATATCCATCTGCCATCTATATCCACTAACTAGGAACAATGGTTATCCACTGTATCGGGGTCGATCACCAGATGAAAATGGTCGACCGACCACATCTCCAGAAATGACGATCATGTATGAAAGAGATACATAATCGTGTTTTACTTTTGATCGAAGACATTTGTTACGTCATGTGCAATAGTTTATTAGCCAGGTTAGGAATGCCAGTCATCAAATCTATAGCGCTATATGAAGAAACTTCAGCTGAAAAAAACATGAGAGCTGCATTGCTTAATGATAAATCTGCTGAAGATTTCTCCAAGCAATTGTTGGCTATCGGTAATGGTAGAGTACTTGTTGATGAATCGAGCGGATTGATTTCATTTCCTAATAATTTCTGTAACATTGCCTCACCGAAAGACGAACTTATCAATAAAGTGTTCACAAATAAATTTGAATATTTAAACTAATTTATGAGACTGGCTCACCACCGAACCAAACAAAACTGTGCAACGGTACGCATTTGGTGGTAAGTAAATTGAGGAACAATGTGATTTGCGTGACAATACTCAAAGGAAAATTCGAAGATGAGGAAGTTTTGATTCGAAGTATCAATGATTCCGACCGATATGCTGTCTGAGTTTAAAATATATCAATTTCCGACTTACGGTCTTAGACCAAGTGTCGTCTGGGTACTCAAACCAAAGAACATCCGTTTGAAGGCTAAAGTTAGAAGGCTAACCATCCCTCCCCAGGGTTGTGCGTTGAGTTTGGGACTCGCCACGTAGAAACCGCCCCCCATGAATACGAAACAACAGCCGCGGAAAAGAAGTCCTCCTTTTGATGACGAACATGGCACACGCTTTAAGGATAACGACTTAAGGGCATGCATCTGGAACGTCTGGTCCTTAACTGGGAAGGTGCCGCTGCCGCTTCTGGTTGATGCTCCCGTACAAATAAAGGCTGATATCACCGCCGTCCAAAAAGTGTGATGGTTGGGACAAAGACTGAGACGAGTTGGTTCGTGTGGCATTTACTACAATGGTCATATAAGGGAGCGCAAACTCGGTGTGAGATTCGTGGTGGGAAAGAGACTACTTCGCCGGGTCCTGGCGTTCATCTTACTGGATTAACGTCTAGCCACAATCTGCATCAAAAATTCAACATATCGCTGATTTGCGCCCACGTCCCGACAGAAGAGAAGGATGATGTGACTAAATATGTCTTCTATGAGCGCTTGGAGCGTACCTATGGGTTGAGGCTGATCGGTCATGTTGAGATAAATGGAAGGCACGTCTCCAGTGTTTCGGACGTGCGTACGCTTCGAGGTCCTAACATCGACTCGGACCACCATCTTGTTGCAGCCAAGATACACACCTGCCACTGTAAAGCAAAAATGCACGTCAACAAACACAAGGGAGGTTTAACGTCGAGAAGCAGCAATCACAACAGACAGCCGAAAGATTTTCTACTCGACTTGCACTCCTTCTCTCTGAGAGCACTCGTCAGCAACTCACGGCATATCAAGCTCCTTGCCTACAGCTGCAAAAGAAATCAGTGGTTTTGGAAATGCAAAAGAATAGCTGGTGCGATGAAGATTGTCGTGTTACAGTATAGAAACGTAACGTTACGATCGAAAACAACACGTGCGGGATGAGACAGATACCGAGACTTGAAGAGGGAAGCATGGCGCATTTGCAGACAGAAAACAGAGAGAGGCCGAAATGCCTGAGTCTGAAGAGCTTGACAAGCTGGCCGACAGGGGTAATGATCGAAAGTTCTACAAAAAAAACTTCGGCGACTAACTAGTTTCAAGACGGGAGCATACTCTTGTGGAACCCATAGAGGTAATCTAGTAACCGATGTCCAGAGCATACTTAAATTATGGAGGTAACACTTCTCAGCCTGCTAAATGGCAGTGAAAGCATAACACCAGGAGATGTTGAACGCGATTCCCCAATCGATGACGATGGATCAGACGTTCCATTGCCCGACCATGAAGAAGTTCGAATAGCAATTATACGAGATATATATAAGAGATAATACATATAGAAATTATATTTTTATGAATTATTATTATCAAGCTTCGATGTAATGCAAGATCACAGTTTAGCTGCCATCTTAAAAATTTCTTCTTTTATGATAGAAAAGCCAACAGCTTTGCATAAAGCATCAATTATTATAGTTCGACGAATGCATGAATAAATCATCTTTTTCAACGCTTACTATATTTGAAACATATACATACATATTTAATAAATTTCCTCACGTCGGCGTAGTTTTTATGTGTCTCGCTAAATTTGCTGTGTGTTTTCCCTTCATTTTGAATTTACAATGTTTGCAGTCACTTGTATCGAAATTTTTGTTAAAATAAGAGCTTTTATGCACTGGATTCTCACCATATAAAAAATATTCACTAAATCACTTTAGATATATGCCAATTCTCCTTAGAATAAAAGATGCGATTTTGAAATTACAATGGCAAATGACAATTTATGGCGTTGCCATAAAGGTCAGTTGTAGTAGCTTATCATAATGGTAGCATTACTAAGCAAGTCGTGTATTATTTAAAATGCTTACAAAGACAAAATGTGGCTCAAAGTCCGTAAAAAGAGACGCTTTGGTTTAAAACCGGTTTTTAGCTCTTCATATAACATAATTTTAAATTCCATCTGATTCTTTTACTTTCCAGTACACAAATCAATAAGAAATTAATATAACGGGATATAAATTTGTACGAAGAAAGCCTTTGAAGTGTGCAATCTTGTAACCAAAAGTTTTCTAAATGCAACCAAACTGTTCAAGCCCAATATTTATAAGTGACTTGTTACCGCAAGTATCGAACAATGCCTGATTGAAATTCAGGGATAATCATTTCCTGATAAAAGTAGGTATGTATATATGGCAAAAATGGCTTGAATCTGGTCAATTGGCTTCAATATACCTAATAAAAAGATTTTCGAACTTTATACCGAATATATACCGTATATATGTATTAGCCCAAATATTAGTTGTCTAAATGAAAATTATATGTTTGTGCCTTTTTTGATAAAATTGGGCGAAAAATTGGCCCCCATATAACTAATATCGAACACCCGTCTGACTTTACTCCATGTGATTGGTGATGGTATGTGAGGAACCTTGATGAAACCTTGGGAGTATATTATTAATTTATTACCGTTTAATTGCATGAAATATTGGCAGAAAAAAGAAAACATCGGGTCAATACTATATCATCTTCAAACATTCGTCAAAATTAACTGAACGTATAATACCTACGAATTACCCAAATTCCCATATAGTACTACATATAATTATTTTTGTTACTCTAAAAAACCTTATTCCAAATATGGCGGTCCGTGTATGAGTTTTATACAAATATATAAAATTGTTGGGATTCTGATCTTCTGGTTCATATTTTGCCCCTTAAGACACATATTTCTTTAGCT
The DNA here is from genome assembly GCF_024586455.1 of Bactrocera neohumeralis. Classification (NCBI taxonomy): domain Eukaryota; kingdom Metazoa; phylum Arthropoda; class Insecta; order Diptera; family Tephritidae; genus Bactrocera; species Bactrocera neohumeralis. The sequence continues at coordinate 23,131,596 of NW_026089624.1, read as the reverse complement.
TTGGTTGCAAGAATATGAAATGTTCGGTTACACCAAAACCTATCCCTACCTTACTTCTTAATTATAATTACTAGTTTTAAGATAAAACATACATATATGAATTTTCTTTTATATCGGGTGATTTTTTAAGAGCTTGATAACTTTTTTAAAAAAAAACGCATAAAATTTGCAAAATCTCATCGGTTCTTTATTTGAAACGTTAGATTGGTTCATGACATTTACTTTTGAAGATAATTTCATTTAAATGTTGACCGCGGCTGCGTCTTAGGTGGTCCATTCGGAAAGTCCAATTTTGGGCAACTTTTTCGAGCATTTCGGCCGGAATAGCCCGAATTTCTTCGGAAATGTTGTCTTCCAAAGCTGGAATAGTTGCTGGCTTATTTCTGTAGACTTTAGACTTGACGTAGCCCCACAAAAAATAGTCTAAAGGCGTTAAATCGCATGATCTTGGTGGCCAACTTACGGGTCCATTTCTTGAGATGAATTGTTCTCCGAAGTTTTCCCTCAAAATGGCCATAGAATCGCGAGCTGTGTGGCATGTAGCGCCATCTTGTTGAAACCACATGTCAACCAAGTTCAGTTCTTCCATTTTTGGCAACAAAAAGTTTGTTAGCATCGAACGATAGCGATCGCCATTCACCGTAACGTTGCGTCCAACAGCATCTTTGAAAAAATACGGTGCAATGATTCCACCAGCGTACAAACCACACCAAACAGTGCATTTTTCGGGATGCATGGGCAGTTCTTGAACGGCTTCTGGTTGCTCTTCAAAATGCGGCAATTTTGCTTATTTACGTAGCCATTCAACCAGAAATGAGCCTCATCGCTGAACAAAATTTGTCGATAAAAAAGCGGAAAACACATTTCGAACCGAACACTGATTTTGGTAATAAAATTCAATGATTTGCAAGCGTTGCTCGTTAGTAAGTCTATTCATGATGAAATGTCAAAGCATACTGAGCATCTTTCTCTTTCACACCATGTCTGAAATCCCACGTGATCTGTCAAATACTAATGCATGAAAATCCTAACCTCAAAAAAATCACCCGATATAAATTTAATATTAAATATGACTTACACCAATATCCATTTCGCGACGTGGTAATCTTGGTATAATTCTTCTTTTCCAGTCGTACTCTGGATGCTCCTTGAGATACTGGCAAGCTGACTGTCGGGTATGCGGCTCTAAGGGTATGAAAATTAATTTCGCTTAATGTTCGCACACAGTTATTCAGTCGTAGTGATCACACAGTTATCTAAATTTTTAAATTTATTTTTTTTTTTTTTGTTTTCCAACCAGGGTGTGGAAATAAGTTTCACCTAATGATCGCACACAGTTATTTAATATTATATTATATACTATACTAGTCGTTCGGACGGACAATGTGTGGTTTCGATGAGTTTTCACTGACAACTAACAAAAGCGGAATTCTTTTGCTCTTGCAAGATTGTAGATGACACAAAATGCAAAAATTCTATACCGAAATATGCAAGCCCAAGAGAGCACCCATTGCAGAATCTAGTGATATATGACGGCACGAAAATAAACATGGGTTTTGGCCTGACATATTTTACAGCCATCGCAAATAATTTTTTGCGTGTGTTTGTTGTTGTGCTGTTGCGCCAAGAGGAAAATTCTGCAATTTCTGCACCGTGCAAGGTTTTGCAAGAGCAACAAATCCCCCTAATATGAGAATATCAAGTGACAGCTGTATTTGTATATGGAATGTAAACAAATATCAAGTGACAATTTAGGGCCGGCAAAATATGTCTTCCAAAAACATCGATTAAACTAGAGCAGGCACCGATTATAACGAATGGAATGTAAGTTTTCAAGTAGTTTTCAGGGAAAACTGTGTTTTCGTTTGACAGATTTTACATGGGCGAAAACATAAGTTTTCGTGCGAAAACCCGTTTATACAATGCGCGTCGCCAGGCTAGAACATCGGCCTATTGAAATCGCTTTAGGTTTTTACGTAAGCTACTTTATAGCTTTCTGATTTTCTCACATTGATAAGAATGTCTGCTATATGGATTATTTTATTTTTTGTTCTTTTTAACCGAAAAGTCTGTTATATTTTTTTGTCATCAGGTAAGCACATGCAGTTTTATTTGCATTCATCCTCGGAGTTTGAACAACCATATACTGACAACAAATTTTTTGTACTCCTTAAGTGCTCTATTTCCTTTAATATGGCTAAGTGAAAATCGCTGTCGGTTGAAAAAAAAGCAATAATCGAAGTTTAAGAAGAGTTACAGATTTCAAAAATTTAAATATCAAAAAAGATGCCAGAAATCGAAAAATTTTATACAATATCTTGCAATAGGTCGGAGTACGGTCCAAATAATATATGTGGCAACAATAAAGTTAACAAGACAGTTATTTTGAGAAAAGAATCCAACTCTCATGAATTGACCGCCGAGATCAAGGTATATGCAGGTGCCAAAGTGAGCTTATCTACTGTTTAAAGATGCTAAAGAATGCTCCATATATGAAACTATTAAAACTAAAGAAAAAACACCTCTTAAGATTCCCCGAAAAGAAAGGCTATTCCATCTTGCACCGGAGCACATAACCGTAAAGTGTGATTGGCGGTATGTTGTTTTTCACAGCAACAAAAGGTAATTTGGAAGAGTTCATGCATTCAATTTTTATTTCCATGACCTTCGAAAAGAGGAACATCATTTGAAACGACTACATACTAGTAAGAACGATATGACGGTGTGGGGAGACATCTTTTAATATGGTACTTCCGAACTCTAATTTTTGAATAATAATATTAATGCAAACTAGAATAAAAATGTTTGAAAGTTTGCACGATTAGCACCGATTTGTACTGTCAGAGTGTTTAGCTTTGAGATCGAGAAACAAAACTTCGATTTAATGCAATGCAGTGCAGTCACCTGACATTAATGCAATAGAAAAGGTGTGGGAATTGTTGGCTAGCAAAATTTTATTCCACTAAAGATAAATTAGGTCTTTGAGATCATTCTCCACAAGTTTAAAGATAAGGTATACGATACTTGGCATACAATATATTAAAAAAGTGATATTAGCTAACCTGATGACCTTATTTAAATTATACATTGTTTTGTTGATTTAAAAAAAAAAACCTAAAAATAAATCAAAGAGGTGAAACACTAATTGTTGCTTTATTTAATAGAAAAATTATTTTAATAAGCGCTAATAATTATAGGATTTAGCTTTTTTGTTTTAATATAAATTAGCCAAAATTTTTTAAATCAGAATTGTGCTAATTCGATGAATTTCAGTAAATATTCAGAAATTTTTTAAGCTTGCAACATACGTACATATGTAATAGTGAAATGTGGGTATTTGAACTACTGTCTTTCTTTACTTTACAATTAATATGCAGAATTAAGTAGCCACTGCCTCACGATGATAAAATTAATGATGATTGATAATGAAATCCCGAGCTTTGGCGACACCTTCTCTGCCAACATACCTGCGACGGAGTCGTGGGTGGGAAAAAGCCGTTAGAGAAGAGGGGCAGAGAGCTTCTGTATGGATAGATCAAAACTTGGGGGGAAGGTTAGTGGATGGGTTTACCGTCAGGAGCTCTCTATCTACTCCAGTATCAGTCTTCCTTGCAGTGTTTTCCATTCCGAGATTGCAGCCATTAAGGTAGCAATAGATTTACTTCTTCGGAGTGCGGCCTACTACAAAGAAGTGACGATCCCCTCAGATAGCAGGGCGGCGATACTTGCCTTGAAATCATTAGCAGTGCTCTCAAGCTGTTGGTCAAAGAATGTATAACCTCATTGTCAATGGTAGCGAGGAACTTTATGATAAGACTGGTATGGATGCCAGGCACAGCAAATGGCAACTGTAAAGCTGATGAGCTAGCAAGAAGAGGCATCCTAGAACCGCTATTAGTAGAATGGGAACGATTCGGGGCTGCTGTATCCTCTTGTATTCTACTATCAGATAGTTGGGCTTCGCAGAAGTTTGGCACGCGCTGGGTCACCATCGCTATATGCGCTGTCCCATAATCCGTTTGACTCATGTTCAATCGCAAGAGATCTAGTGATGTCTTCGCCATCAGTAAAGCTAGCCTTTCCCTAGTTGTGGGAGTTTTAATAGGCCATTGCTCTATCGGCGTCCATGCTGTAAGGATGGGAATATTTCCAGATCGATGGGATCAAGCTGTATGGCAGAAGGTGAGATGGAAACATCTCAACACTTCCTTCTCGACTGTACTGCATTTAGGAGGTTAAGGCTTAAGCACTTGGGTGCGCGATTTCCAAGCATTGAAAGTCACGGAAGGCATTCTCCGGATTAACTTTGAGAGCCAAGGTGCATGTTGCTTGGATTCCCGCTGTCGTGTCAAAATGCTTGTCTTTCATCGGCCTTTTCAGGCAAGGAAACAACAAAAAATCCGGAGAGCCCACATCTGGGCTGTAGGACGGCTGCGGAAGCGTTGGGATACCGTCATTGGTTAGGTAGGTGTTCACAAGAAAGGCGGTGTAAGCCGAGGCGTTATCGAGGTGCAACTTTTAATCGGCTGCGATGTCTTGTTGGATTCGATTGACCCTTCGATTGGATCCCTTGAGGAAGCCAGGTGGTTTCACCCAGAATTTAATCGTGTACCTCTGCTTTAACGAACGCTGCATTTTCGGCTTGCGCAACTCACAGAAACACGTCGCGCGGAAATGTTTGTCCTGTCTCTCCAGCTGCTCGGAGGCAACTGACCAGCCGCTCGTTCGTTAGCTAGAAACGCCCTCTACCGAATCCAGTCGGTGCACGCACGCTCCGAAGTACGTTCGCGGCGGAAGAAAATCAATCCTATTACTTTCAGGACAAACTCTGTAGATCCTGGACTGCATGAGGTACTTATCAAAAACATGATACCTGGTCTTTTTGGAACTCTTATTCAAAATTGGTAGATGGTAAAAATTTAAAGCGATATCCATTTTATCAAAGATCTTCAAAGCTTACATCAACGTTGAATCCATTCAGTAAAATCAATGAAATACATTTGCAAATATGTAACCAAAAGAAGTGATATGGCTGTGATTGGATTTGGTGCAGAGAATTCAAATGATGAAGTTACCCAATAACAAACGTGTCGCTATGTTAGTAGTAATAAAGCAGTTTGGCGAATATTATATTTTCCTGTTCATGAGAGACCACTATTGTTTACTTAGCTGGGTACCTAGAAAATGAATAAAGATGTATTTTACATCACGGAACACAGTACAAGGGAGCTGCTCAGCCCCCATCTACTACATTAACCCGTTTTTTTTTGAGACATGCCAAAACGATGATTTTGCAAAAGCATTGCAATATTCTGAAATGGTAAAAAACTTGGAATCAATCCTCAATTCTAACATATACAAACTGTTGATAGTGACTTGTGTTGAATCTACAGAGTAGCCTGTCAAGGTTTGCAATTGCTAGAAACTGACGCTAATTGTGATCAAACTTTCAATGATGGTTTAATATCATCACAAGCTCATCAAATACGAATATTGGTTTCTATAATCATATCTATGTACATGCTTCTCATTAAACCCAAATTATTTGTGGATCAAATACAAAGATAATAAGTGTGATGATATTTTGTATCAAATGTGAAATAGAACGGAAAATCCAAATATACAAATCAGTGAAGAAATGTATAATGAAGCATTAATTTCAATTAAGGAAATGTACTTGATAATATCAAGCAAAGTATTATTATTATTTCAATTAGGCCTGGCGTGCTTTTAACCAAATGTTGCACCGAGAAAAACTACATATGTATATGATCTCAACTCCTTGAAAGAATTAATTCAAAGAAATTTTCCAGTATTGCGTGAACAACAGTATGTAAATGATACTCTTATAAAATAAAATAATATATATCGAACAAACTATTCAGCACTAAAATAGCCAAAAACAAGTAAGGAAGGGCTAAGTTCGGGTGTCACCGAACATTTTATACTCTCGCATGATAAAGTGATAATCGAGATTTCATTATCCGTCATTTACATATTTTTCAAATACCGTATTTGTGTAAAGTTTTATTCCGCTATAATCATTGGTTCCTAATGTATATTATACAGAGAAGGCATCAGATGGAGTTCAAAATAGCGTTATATTGGAAGAAGGCGTGGTTGTGAACCGATTTCACCCATATTTCGTACATGTCATCAGAGTGTTAAGAAAATATTATATACCGAATTTCATTGAAATCGGTTGAGTAGTTCCTGAGATATGGTTTTTGATCCATAAGTGGGCGACGCCACGCCCATTTTCAATTTTTAAAAAAAGCCTGGGAGCAGCTTTCTTCTGTAAATTAAGTGTTTCTGATGTTTTTTGTTAGTCGGTTAACGCACTTTTAGAGATTTTCAACATAACCTTTGTATGGGAGGTGGGCGTGGTTATTATCCGATTTTTTCCATTTTTAAACTGTATATGGAAATGCCTGAAGGAAACGACTCTATAGAGTTTGGTTGACATAGCTGTAGTAGTTTCCGAGATATGAACAAAAATCTTAGTAGGGGGCAGGGCCACGCCCACTTTTCCAAAAAAATTACGTCCAAATATGCCCCTCCCTAATGCGATCCTTTGTGCCAAATTTCACTTTAATATCTTTATTTATGGCTTAGTTATGAAACTTTATAGGTTTTCGGTTTTTCGCCAACTTAACCTTCCTATGGAGCCAGGAAATACGTGTACCAAGTTTCATAATGATATCTAAATTTTTACTCAAGTTACAGCTTGCACGGACGGACGGACAGACGGACGGACAGACAGACGGACAGACAGACATCCGGATTTCAACTCTACTCGTCACCCTGATCACTTTGGTATAATGTATATAACCCTATATCTGACTCTTTTAGTTTTAGGACTTACAAACAAGCGTTATGTGAACAAAACTATAATACTCTCCTTAGCAACTTTGTTGCGAGATATGAAAATACCATATATTTTTGATAGAACGGCATGTGACCCCACAGTTTTGAATAAAAGAATAAATTTATGATACACCGCACATACGAAAAAATAAACGTTTTTATCCGATTTTTTATGGCTCAAATATACTACGGAGTTTGCCATTGGCTATCAAAGGGAGGCCAACATTACAAAGGACCTTTTTAATATTGGGCGGGTCAAAAACCAAAACCTTGACTTTTCCTTCTGCGATATCTGGGTATTTAGCATTAATATTAATTTTCTACAATTTTAAAATGCAATAATGTTTAACTGGCTGCAACTGCGCTTCTAAATATAATAAGATTTTCATAAAATTGCAAAATTTTACTTAATAAAGCTACATATTGATATTGTGTGGTACAAGTGAAGTTTAAATTTGGATAACATCTCAGCAAGTCACGACTAGAGAAACTCCAATCCATTGAGGGTATTAGCCATGCAAGTCATAATGCATAAGAAAAGGAGGAAAGATCACAGTTTTTTAATAGGAATAAAGAATTGTGGAAAAACAAAAATTGTAAAGAAACCTTCACTTTATTTAGTACTCCTGACTTTGGAGAATAAAATTTATAAAAATCAACAAAGCTCTCTTATACCGTTAGGTAAAATTTGATGTCTCTGGCGTATTTAGTCATTGATTTATTGCGCATTTATTAGTTTTTTCCTTAATTTAATTCTCAGTTATCAGTTCAGTTCTCAGTTTTGAAGACGTGGCGATGGTCCGATTACGCTCATCTACTACTAACTCCTAATTTTTTTTGTACTAAGGAACCCGCCTACCAAGTTTAATCAAGATATCTAAATTTTTACTAAAGTTACATATTGCATGGACGGACAGACAAACAGTCATCCACATTTCAACTAGTGTCTTCATTTATATACCTACGTATATACATTAGAATCTTTTTTTAACTATTCATTTTTTTCAATCTCATCATGAAATTTCCTTGGAAATAAATACCTTAAAAAAATTTTTTCCTGAAAATTTGAGCCCTTAATATTAACATCAAGGACTGGACCAAGGAATATAAAAATTTTCCATTGAAAATACATGCACAGCAATCGCGATTTTTTATCTTTAAATTTCTATAGCTCAGAGGTATTTTATGGCATCGCTTTGACTTTAGACACATATACCTCAGAATTGAATACTCTCAAAATGGGCCATTGCGACAAAGTCGAAACTCACACCGGCGAGGTAGTACGGGCTCTAAACCTGATTTTTACACGAAATTCGCATTTTTTTTAGTACGATTGCGCTCATTTTCACAACGTGATATATGAATAAAAAAGAATACCACGCATCAAATTTTATCGAAATCGGTTTGACGGGTTATTGACTTAACGCTCTTTTAGTAATTTTCAACAGTACCGTTATATGGCGAGGAGACGGGGTTTTAATTGGATTTTACTAATTTTCACACTTGGCGAATTTCGTTTTTGTATCTTTACTGGTTTAGGAGATATACATACATATATAATACAATAAACTTATTAGAGGGCGGAGCCACACCCACTTTTTAAAAAAAATTTTGCCCATTGATGTTCCTTGCTACTGCGATCCCTTGTACTCAATTAGAGTTTTATTTCTTAATGGCGATTTGTGGGCGTGGCAGTGGTCAGATTACGCCAATCTACGAATTCGAACTTTTTTTTGTACTGAGGAACCCACATACCAAATTTCATTAAGATACCTCTTGTTCTACTCAAGCTACAGCTCGCACGGATAAACGGACATACATTCAACCGGATTTCAACTTTTCTCGTCACCCTGATCATTTATACATATATATACAATCATATATCTACATCGATTAGTTTTAGGTGATACGTACAACCGTTAGGTGAACAAAACCATAATACTCTGCAGCAACTGGTTACAAGAGTTTAAATACGAGCATAAAAATACGGGTATTTACCATTTAACGATAGATTAGGAAAATGTCTTTATACATTCGGGCTTGAATATAATGGATTGTCAAAAAGTCTTGCGGTATTTTTATTGAATTTTTTTTTATTGAAATTGAAATGAATTTTTGATGACTCATGCCCAGCTCTTGACCGATGCTACGGCTGCTACTATACCGGTCTCTTTCGGTCAATTCAGCGATTTTATCGCAATTTTCGACGACAGGCCTTCCGGAGCGTGGCACATCTTCGACCACCTCTACAAATTTTATTGGCGGCTTGAGATGCATTTTTGCCTTTATCGTAGTAGTACTGTAAAATATGCCGTATTTTCTCTTTATTTTGCACCATGTTTGCGAAGCTTTAACTCACGAATGAATTAAAAGAAACGACAATCAATCAAACACGTGTTAGCGCGTGAAATGAGCTTTCCCGATGTGATGAATAAAACTAGAACTACGCGCTTTCGGCGCCAACTAGCGAAAATACCGCAAGACTTTTTTGACAACCTATATTAGAAGCAAGTATTTAATAAACTTTGATGGATTAGGGTATTCGCAGGTATTCTACATATTGTTCTATCGCATTCATAGTCGGAGAAAATATTTAGCCAGCCTGGATTTCTTATATCTGATAGTATAACAGCACAAAAGGGTAAAACGTCAGCAACTGACTATTTTTAAATAAAAACATAAAAAATATTTCTTTCATACTATCATTGTCCACCTTGCCGTGGCAAATGGGCTCAAGTAATGGTAATGAACGCAACCCAAATGGGAATGCATATTGCTTTAATGAGCTAAGAGGGATACCTTATAATTCACACAATATGGGGAAATGGATGAATGAACCACGCCACTCCACCAGTTGTGAAAAGTGTGAGGATAGCCGCACCAACAATACCCTAAGCCAAAGTGTTGAGGAACCCGTGTTGATGGCCAGTGGATGGAAATTGAGAGCTGATCGCGAACGATTCCCTCCGATGTCCGAGGCGAGGTCGGAGGTACTAAACGAGATACACCGGATCTGCAGAAGAATGACCAACCCTTTCCGGCTATTTCGTGGAACTGAAAATGAACAAAAACAATAACAAGGACAACACAACAGCAACAAACAATTCTTCGACGACCTATAATTGCTATAACGGCATCCGATGATACAACCTGCTCGTCTCCAGTTAGGAGGCGGTAAAGAGTACTACCGCTTGTGCCAGCCAAAGTACACCGGTAGTGACAGCAGATAAAAAAAATGATATCAGCCGAAGTACGCAAAACCAATATATGGAATCATCCCCCTCCAAGGCGACCATGAGTACCAATCAAAGAACACTGGCTGCTAAAGGTGAAGCACAACGTAAATTGCGCAAAAATCCCAAAATGAACCCAGGAAAAGCCGGTACCAGAGAGCAGTTTCCGTGCTCGGGAGAATAGCCTAACGCAAATATGGTGGTGGGAGAGAGATCCCGTCGTCGAATACTGTCATTCACCCTGGTGGATGGACGTCTAGCCACATTCCGCATCAAAACGAAGTTTTTCAACCTATCTCTGATTTGCGCCCACGCCCCGATGGAAGCGTAGGACGATGTGACCAAAGATGCCTTCTATGAGCGCTTGGAGCACACCTATGAGAGCTGCCCCCGTCCCGATTTCAAAATCGTGCTTGGCGTGCCAGGGTGGGCAAGGAGGGTATCGTTGGCACAACAGTCGGTTATTTCAGTCTCCATGAGGAAACATCCGCAACAGGGTTGAGGTTGATCGACTTCGCCGGGGCCCGAAATATGGTTATCTGTAGTACTAGATTCCAGCATAAAAAATTCACCAAGCTACCTGGCTGTCTCCGGATCGAAACGCCACCAACCACATCGATCATGTTATGATAGACGGAAGACACGTTTCCAGCGTACGCTCCCAGGTCCTAATATCGACTCGGACTACTATCTTGTTTCAGCCAAAACGCACGTCAACAAACACAAGGAAGGTTCGACGTCGAGAAGCAGCAATCACAACAGACAGCCGAACGATTTTCTACTCGCCCTGCACTCCTGCTCTCTGAGAGCGCTCGTCAACAACTTGGTATAAGGGAACTGCTGGTAAGACGAAGAGTGCCGTGTCGCAGCGGAGAGAACAAAAATTGCCTACCTCGCAACGTTACGATCAACTACATCTCGTGCGGGATGGGATAGATACCGAGAGTTGGAGAGGTAACCGAAACACATTTGCAGACAGAAACCAGAGAGAGGTAATGCTCGAAAACTCTACAAAAACCTTCGGCGACTATGAAGAAGTTCGAATAGCAATTACCTCTCTGAAGAACAACAAAGCGGCGGAGGCCGATGGATTGCCGGCCGAGCTATTTAAACACGGCGGCGAAAAAGTGAAAAGGAGCATGCATCAGCTTCTTTGTAAAAGATGGTTGGATGAAAGCGGGCTCGACGATTGGAATTTAAGTGTGCTCTGACGTTTATCAATACCAAAAGCTCCGTCAGGACCGGGAAGGACCTCTCCGAGCCGTTCGATACCAAACGAGGTTACGGACAAGGCGCCTACTTATCCTGCGACTTTTTCAATCTGCTTCTGGAGAAAATAGTTCGAGCTGCTGAACTAAACAGGGAAGGTACAATCTTCTACATATAAGAGTGTACAGCTGCTGGCGTATGCCGATTGCAGGTACTTTCGTATATTTGGGAACATAAACAAAACTCAGGCATGGACGATGACAGCATCTGATGAGTCCACGTTACGAGTTTTACGCGTTGGCTACGGCGAATATCGCATTCGATAGAACGATGAGCTGTGTGAGATGTACGTATTGACATATTTCAGCGAATTAAAAGACAGCGGCTACGCTGGCTAGGTCATGTCGTACGTATGGACGAAAACACTCCAGCCCTGAAAGTATTCGACTTAGTTCCCGCCGGGGGAAGCAGAGGAAGAGGAAAATCTCTGTTCAGCGAATTAAAAGACAGCGGTTACGCTGGCTCGGTCATGTCGTACGTATGGACGAAAACACTCCAGCTCTGAAAGTATTCGACTTAGTTCCCGCCGGGGGAAGCAGAGGAAGAGGAAAATCTCCACTTCTTTAGAAAGACCAGGTGGAGAACAACCTGGCTTCGCTTGGAATCTCCAATTGGCGCCACGTTGCGAAAAGAAGAAACGACTGGCGCGCTGTTGTTAACTCGGCTATAATTGCGTAAGCGGTGCCTACGCCAGAAAAAGAAGAAGAAGATACGCAAAGTCAGGATGAAGATATTTCGAGGCGACAAAGCGGCTGATGAAGACTGCCAGTTGTTGAGAGCAATCGTCATCAAAGATAAGTCATTGACCAAGCATTTAAGATGCATACTGATAAATCCGCAATTCTCAAAAAGTGCCCACGATTAGGACGTGCCACCTGAAGCACTCAGGAAGTCAACAGAGGATGAGGGGTAGACACTTTAATCGGGTGTGATGAAAACACAATACACATCCTATGGGGAAGCTCCTGTACGAATATCAGAGTTGAGTCACTCTTACAAAACATTCTAAATAGCAATTTAAGTACATGTAATATAGGAAATAAATAAACATTTATGTTTCCAAATTTGGATTGATTTTTAGGATGTGAGGATATCCTGGATCTCACGCTATCAACGGAAGAAAATAACTTGATTGTTGACGACTGAAAGGACTTCAAAGAGTCATCTATGTTAGATCCCTCTGGGATACTCTTCGGCATTCGCGAAAGTCCTAAAGGAATAGTACGGGGAAATTTCGCGAAGGTAGCAACGAAAGGCTTAACAATAAGCAGTAATAGTAATAACACCAGGAACATTCAGGAGTTAGATGCAAGACTAAAATTTGGCAGCCCTATAAAGATATCATGAAAAGTATACAAAAAAGCCGTCAGGAAAGCAAAGGCAGGCTCATGGCAGTCTTTCTGTTCATCAATAGAAAATTGTAAGAATCCACCAGGCTGGGTAAAATACTATCCAAAGAACATACTAATATTGCATATTTAAAGACAGAGAGAGGTGCTTGGACCTCCGAGAGACACTCGAGTTTTTTATGGACACACACTTTCCAGGTAATCAACAATCCTCGGCAGTAGATGTTATATCAAGACAAGTTGCAAGCATAGTAGATCAATCCGGTCTCACAGTCAACAAAGAAAAAGTATAATACGCAATTAACAGTGAGAAGAACACACGAAAATGCCAAATACTTTAGAGCCATAAGTCTCTCCTCCTTCATGCACATCAGATATAGCTGATAATTTATAGTCAGCAAAACATGCATATATTCGATCAACAGAAGCTGTCCTGCACGAAGTAGTAAATGTAATAGAGAAGTCTATACCCCTCAAGAAATATACAATGGCTGCCTTTCTGGACATAGAAGAAGCCCTTGATAACATAAAGATAAGTACCAGCGTTGAGTGTCTGACAAAGAGCGTCGTAGTCAACATGGTATGAAAATAGATTCATTTGATGCATATGAACAGAATTATTTATTTATTTATTTATTTATAATAATTCATATAACAAAAAGAGTTTTATTATATAAATACATAAACGCAGCACTGGCTACGAGGCCTTCAGCCGTCTTGTAATTATAACTAGGTGAAAAAATTCTATTTGCTAAGGGTTAGTAAAGATGTAAGTTGCTTAAATATATTTTGACAAATCGTTGGTTTTTAAGAATCTATATACAATCATCACGTTTTTTTCTGAAGGTTCACTTAGTAGTTTTATGAGATCAATGTTGCCAGAGTTGTGGGCTGTTGGGTGAAGCATCGGACAGAGTGTGAGTAAGTGTTTGATAGAAGCGGTGTCATCGCAAAGAGGGCAAATGGATGGGCTTTTACCCGATAGTAAGTGGGCGTGTGTTATAATAGTGTGTCCAATCCTTAATCGAGTATATGTCTTCATTGCGCTAGTTGGAACTGTTGACGAGTAGATTATACGATTTCTGGCTGGGTTTATGACCGCGTAGTGATGTTTAAATGTTTTCCATTCGCTTGCGTTTTTTTGATGCCTTTTGTGCTTAATATGGTTAACAATGTCTTGCTTGGATGAGACGTAGTATGTTAAGGCAGGAGTCCTGGCTACATTTTTCGCAGCGAGGTCTGCAAAGTGGTTGCCTGTAATACCAGCATGGCCAGGGATCCACATTACTTGGATTTTCTGAGGGGCACCAATGACCGCGTCTCTGATAACTTCTATTATGGGATTGCGATTGGAAGGAGACGTTATTGCAGACATACACGATTTGCTGTCTGTACAGATGAGGAACTTTCCTTTAGTCTTTTTTGCGTAATTAACTGCATGAAGGATAGCAGATCCTTCAGCGGTAAATACAGAGGTCGTTGAGGGAAGAAGCCAATAGCAAATAATTTCTCCTGTGGCAGTGGCAACTGCTAACGAAGTGGAATCGATGGACTTGGAGCCATCCGTAAACAATAACTTCCAGCCATTATTTGTGTAATTAGATTCCAGTTCAGCAAAGGTTTGTTGAAAGACTTCGTTTGGTGTGTTTTGCTTGAACAGAAACATAAGCTTATTCTGTAGTATTTTATCATTGATCAGACAGGGAGGATGTCGAGTGGTGAATTTGCGTGTTGCGTTACGTAAAATATTATTTTCTGCAGCGAAACTTAAGCATCTCACAATAGCCGATTGTATTCTTGCAGTTTTTCTTTTTTCGTGGCATGGGTGATAGTTGTATTTAGTAATGGGTTGGTGTTCTCAGCCGTTTTCGCAAGAATTTGAAGCGAAGAATCTATTATTTTATTTTGAATAGTTGGTAAACCAGATTCAGCCATTATCGTTTTTATTGGCGAGGTTGGAAAGGCCCGGAGACTTCGCCGTATTGCGCAATGGTAAGGTGCATTTAAAAGGTTGATACTGCTTTTGGAGCAATTGCCATAGATGGGGAGCCCATAATCTATTTTTGAAGTTAGCAGTGCTCAGACAACATTGACTAGTGTGTTCGGATGAATAAATGAATGCTTAGACGAGAGATATTTAACAATATTTAATCGTGACATTAACGAGTTTCTGACATATTTACAGTGAGCATTAAAATTATAATTAGAGTGTTTTACATTCGATGTTAGTTTGGTTGTGGGTTAGTGAAATACCGTTGCAATTTTGCTTCCTACATACATGAAGGATATGTGTTTTGTCTAAGGAAAGTGAAACACCAGACTCCAGTGAACAGAATTATTATAGCATGACAAAATTCAGTATCATGCACCAGTTATGTAAACAGAGGGGCTCCTCAAGCAAGTGTCCTTTCTCCGCTTCGAGGGGTGATGACACCGAACGGTATACAAATCCTACTCAACGGAGGAGGAGTGCAAGCAGTCGCCTATGCGGATAACATAGTGTTAATGGTAATGAAAAGTTTATATAGCGTATTACACGTGCAAAAGATTATCAGAATAAACTAGTACTTAAAACTGAATATACTCCTGTGGATGTAAACGCCCGTCATTAGACCAATACTTGGAGCACTGGTTTGGTGGCTGGCATTAAATAAACAATATAATACCACGAAGTTAAATGGAATTCAAAGAGCAACGTGTGCACAAGTTACCGAGGCGTCTAAGTAATGTCCGAATGCTATAAGAATTAAAAATATTGCTATTTGGAATAGGAAGAATTATCGATATTGCAAAATTTTGAACCCGCACGAAAATTATCTAAAACAAATCAGCCTATATACTCCCAAGGATGGAATTCAATAGGGACTTCCAGGTCACAATACCCTATAGACGAAGAATAGAGAAAAGGTTTAGTACGGGAGGACAATACTACCACAATCTATACCGACGGGTTCAAAATGGACTACGGTGTAGGGACAGGGGTATCGAAGAGCTTGATATCTTTTCAACTTATCATCTACCTAACTCAGCTAGCATGTTCCAAGAGGAAGTACGGGGCTTAGAGGAGGCCTGTTAAGTTCAATTGTGCAACTGTTGGAGGATAATGTAAGATAAATAAATAAGGTTAGCACCGCGACCTAAAGTCTACCGTTCTCTCTCCTAAGTCACAAAGACTCATTTAGCCCCAGCATATTGATAAATTCCAATATACTGCTAGATGCTATTGAGGCAATGCGATCCTTATTTGGAAACATGGATCCATGGACCTTTATCCTGCGTCTGCAGATTGCTGTGTAGTCAATTTGCAGGTGTTCTACCTCTTGATTGTCGCTGAGTATGTCTACGAGTATACGTTCATTTCGATAGTTGCGTGGGAGGTTTACCTTTACGCACCGACTTATAGCAATGAACTCTGCTTGAAATCACAGACATTTCTTGTCTCCAGTGGTCTTGCTCGGAAACTTCTCATAGGTATGGAGAGTTTGGTGCGTAGTCCTGCGACTCCTGCATCAATTCCGTCAGACGTTTTCGAGAGTTCGGTGTACCACATTATTGTACTACTTAGCAATAGCTCGAGAGTGGAATCATTCGATTCAATCTTACTTTTAAGGGTAGCCTTAAACTTCTTAGTCAAGTTTACTCTTTTGGTTATGCTGTCCCTTGAGAGAATAGCAAATGATATTTCACCACTTAAGTCTTTCATACACTGGGATAAGATTACCTTACCTCAGACAAACTCTTCTGTTATCATTTGAAACTGTGTGTGTTTGGCTATCTAACCGATTACTAAGTGAAGCGGTGTGAGTTCAAGCATGTTTTCAAGTTCTGCCCTCGGGCATATACGCACACTTTACGCAGATATAGGCAATTCGTTGCTGCTACGATAGTTGAAGTCCTATCGAAGTATGTGATGCTTTTGAGGCCCAAGCCATCGGTCGCATGATCGTTGTGTACAACCACCTGACAATATTTGGCTTGCAAGCCTCAGGATTTACCAGCATTAACTATGGTCAGTTCAACATGCTGAACAAATATGTCGTCCACGACAAGGCTCCATAACAGAGGGATGATGCTCAACCCTGTGGGCAGCCTCTTGGAGTATCCAGACCAATGCTGGTATTCCCTACTGGGGTTTCAGCTATTCTAGTTAGTAGTATGGCCTCTATCACACACATTTGCCACATATCTTGCCTCCAGTGCTCTTGCTACGCTCCCGTGAGACGTGTTGTCAAACGCATGTCTAGGAAGACGTATAATGTTACTTCTCTCTTTCCAACGAACTCGGTACCTCCGAGGTTAGCTGGTAAAGAGCAGTTTTAGTTGATCTGTCTGTCGCACATTCTTATCATCACGTCAGAGCAAGGCTATCTCTCATCAACCGAACAAGTAATGACAGTAGAACCTGTTCTCCTTGTTGGTACTATCTGCCCCCGGATACTTGAGTTTCGCAAACGAAACTTTGGCCGACTTGATTGAATCCGCAGTAAAGAGTTGTCTTGCGACTACCCAATCTAAGCGAGATGGCTTGTGTTCGACTGCCAGTAGACATTGGTTTTCCCGAATTGTTTGCGGGAAAGTCACCGGCAGAAGTGCCGAAGCTCTCTTCCTCACTGGTCATATATGTTCCGTCACATCTTTTAATTGCTAATGCTGTGTCAGTCTTGCTTCTACATAGACTCTTGTGCAGCCTAGCTGCTTCCTGTGTCGAGGTGACATTTTTTCAGAAGTTCTTGTAGCTTTTCTGTTTTTCAGACCTAATCTCTTTGTTATAGTAGGTTAGGTTGCATTTATATACCTCTCCGTACGTTTTGCCTTATTGAAGAGCCTTCGTACCTTTTTCTTAAGATCTGAGAGTTTGCTTGAATACTAAGGACAGTTGCGCCTATTGGTGATCGTCTGAGGAGGCAACTGCGTCTATGGTGGACTGGTTCATCGCAGACTATCTGCTTTCCAGTCCTAAGGCTGTAGAGCTTTTATCAAGCTGGCCCTCCTAGCTCACATTCATCCCCAGAGTGTCCCGGAAGGTATTCCAGTTCGAGTTTCTAGGAATAGGATTGGGGGAGAGTTACTTGAGTTATATTTCAAATGGGAACCTTATGATTCTATCATTCCGAGCGACATCCTAGCATTAGATGATGTGTTGACTGCAGTAGTTCACCAGGCTGTCTACAGTCTCTGGGGGGCTGTGGATGCCGCTCCCGTAAATTGGCCGCAGCCAGGACAATGTCCGCTTCTTGGCAGTCCTTGGATTGCATAGCAATCAAGTCCTGTGTCAGGAGCTCTAAAATACAAAAGCATTCAACATTATTCCTGACCACTATACAAGACCTAGGTCTCTCGCTAGAGAGATCCCAGATTACCTTATTGACGTCCGTGTTGAGGTCCCAGTTCATACGATGTGAATCTGCTCGCGATGACAAACGAGTCTGGCACCGTGTGATGAAGGTTCACTTGGGTAACTTCCACATTGACGGCCACTACAAGATCAGTTCTGGTCCTTAACCTCACGATCTTCGCGCTGCCATCCACCAGATCATTAAGCCATTCCAGAAGTTCCTGCGTTCAGAGTAGCACCCCTCCTTCCACTCCTGTCTTCACGACAGGAAAGGTCTCAGCAGTCGCAACCTTCTTTTACGTGCTTGTGCCGAGGTGATTGGCATCCTCACCCACCAAAATTTTTTTGCTACTCCGCTTCTACTGACTGCTCTCAGTTGTCATCTTAGACATGCATGGAAAGAATTTGTACGACTCATCGTTTATACAAAGGTTAAGCCTTCATCCGGAGTCATTGACCTTGCTGCTGACTCCTCGCCAGGTTGAGG